>NW_021703770.1:74909905-75182124 GCF_005190385.1 Monodon monoceros | reverse complement strand
AAGTACGGAATAAATATCCATGTGTGTATACTGATGTAGATAAATGACTAAATAAATAAATGGAGGAGACAAGTCTCCTGTGCAGAATTCCAAATAACCTACACATTGCATTTTCAAGGAGGTAGAGTATAACCCCTCACCTCTTAATGTGGGCTGAGCATAAAGAATTCATTCAATGGGGTAAGTTATGGGAAAGAAGGGGCTGAGGAAGAGAGCTTTACCTGAAGAGAGCTGACAAACACTACCTCAGCCAGGTGACCAAGGTCAACGTCAACGGTAAGTCATGTTGGTAATTGGTACCTTTTATAGAACATGATGAGACTGGCATTTTACCTCTATGATCCTCCTCTGAAGAATCTCTGAGTTTAGCCTAATCGTGAGAAAAACATCAGAAAAATATCAATTGAAAAACAGTCTACAAAACACCTGACGGTGCTCCTGAAAACTGTCGACAAAACAAGGAAAGCCTGAGAAACTGTCACAGTGCAGGGGAGCCTAAGGAGACGTGAATAAATGAAGTACGCTATCTTAGATGGGACAGGGAAAAGGACATTAGGTAAAAACTGAGGGAATCTGAATGAAGGATGGACTTTAGAATATTGTATCAATGTATGTTATTAATCCTGACAAATCACTATTGTAATATGAGATTTTTTTGATAATGGAAATTGTGTGCGGGATATACAGGAAGTCTTTGCACTGTCCTTACGACCTTCTGTAAATCTAAAGCTATTTTAAAATGTTAAACATTTATTTTTAAAAGTGAGCATAACAAAAAGCACACGCTCACATATGTGGTCAAATCATCTTTAACAAGGGTGCCAAGACCACACGGTGGGTAAATGACTGTCTCCTGTACAAATGGTGCTGGGAAAACTGGATATTCTCATGCAAAAGAATGAAGTTCGACCTTTACCTTATACCATATACAATAATTAACTCAAATGGATTAGAGAAATAAATATAAGACCTAAAACTATAAACCTTCCAGAAGAAACATGGGGAAAAGATTCGTGACATTGAATTTGGCAATGATTTCTTGGCTATGAAACCAAAAGAACAGGCAACAAAAACATAAATAGATAAACGGGACCACAGCAAAGTTAAAACCTTCTGTGCATCAAAGGAAGCTATCAACAGAGTGAAAGGGAAAAATATTTGCAAATCATACTTCTGATCAGAAATAAATATGCAGAATGTATTCAAAATACTCCTATGATTCTATACAATGAAGAAAGCAAGCAACCAGATTTTAAAATGGGGAAAGGTCTTGAATAGACATCTCTCCAAAACATACATACACATAATCAACACGCATATGGAAATGTGCTTGTCATCACTAATCACCAAGGAAATGCAAGTCAAAACTCAGTGAGATATCGCCTCGAATCAGCCAAGATAACCACTAACACTGACACCATCACCAATGACAACAAAAGCAGAAAATAACAAGTGTTGGTAAAGATGTGAAGAAATTGGAACCCTTGTGAACCGTCCATTGTAATGTAAAGTGATGCAACTCTTACAGGAAAAGTATGGAGATTCCATAAATTAAAAGTAGAACTATCATTTGATCCAGCAATCCCACTTCTAGGGATTTATCCAAAAAAAGGAAAACAGGATCTCAAGGGGATATTTCCACACTTGTGTTCATTGCAGCGTTATTCATAACAGCCAAACGGTAGACAAAAACCTCAGTGTCTATTGACAGATGAATGGATAAAGAAAATGTGGTATATTCATACAGTGGAATATTATGCAGCTTTATAAAGAAGGAAGTCCTGTTATAGGCTACGACATGGGTGAACTTTGAGGACACTGTGCTAAGTGAAATAAACTGGACACAAAAAGGTGAATACTGCATGATTCCATTCATGCGAGGTGTCCACTAGAGTCCAGCTCTTAGAAACCCTGCAGAAAGTAGAATGGTGCTTGCCAAGAATTAGAAGAGGGCATAATGAGAAGCTGTTCAATGGGTTTAGCAGTTTTTCAAGATGGAAACGTTCTAGAGGTTTTTTGTACAACAAGGTGGGTATATCTATCACTGAACGGTACACCGGAAAAAAATGGTTAAGATGGTACATTGTATGTTATGTGTTTTTACCCCAACTGTAAACCAATCAGTAAAACACATGCTTTTGAAATAAACATGAAGGATACAAAATATTGGCATTAGTTTATAAATCTACACTCCACTCACTGAATTCAAAGGTGTTTACAATAAAGTGCACAGCCTTAAACAAAATCTCGTTTTTCTTAATGTCTTTCCTACGGGTGTAAATTTCCCTAACCCAGTATTGGTTTGGAACTTTTAATGGGGCTCTAAGGCTCTAAGGCATGTTTTTCTGGGCCTTGATTTTCTTGCTCAGAATTTTGTTGTAAGATTTGTCTTTGTTGAGGCACTAACAACAGCTCATCATTTCAGCAAGGGAGTGGCTGTTGCGGGTCCCCCCACATCTGAGAAATCTATTCTGACTTCTCATCCTGCATGAACTTCAGACCCATGTCTTGTTCCAGCCACAGGGGTAAACAAGGAAGCCCTGCTTCCCTGGCTGGTCCCAGCACCTCCTGTTAGAACTGAGCACTGCATCACAAACTGTGCCTCTCATCGAATTTCTATTTTTAATATCTGAGCACATTCTTTACTATCTTTCAAGCTCAGCTATGATGAATATTTTATTTGATCTGAGATTTTTAGTTATTTCTGCTGTGAACGTTTTCTAGCCACCCAGAAGAGCCCACGTTGCCAGAAATATGCCTCCTTTGAGGGCGTAGTCTTCATCAAGTTATTTTTAACCATCTTTCTCACTTTCTTAATTTCTTCTCCTCTTCACAGCATTTGATTAGAACCCAAGATAGGCAGCTCTTGGCATGTCTATGAATTTTCCTTTTTACATTGATTGTGTTTAGATTATAGGAACTACTAACTCATTATGGTAATCAGTATTTTAATTTGGGTTTCATATTTATTTTAAAACAGTAAATATATGTTTGTTCCATATATCTAAAAAATAACACAGAAAAGCAGTCCTGTATTTGCAAGTGTCAGGCAGAGCCACCA
Organism: Monodon monoceros; assembly: GCF_005190385.1. Lineage (NCBI taxonomy): Eukaryota > Metazoa > Chordata > Mammalia > Artiodactyla > Monodontidae > Monodon > Monodon monoceros. The sequence continues at coordinate 75,179,063 of NW_021703770.1, read as the reverse complement.
CAGCCACCACAGCCACAGTTCTGTAACTGTGGAAAGTTGAAGTCAGAATGAGCTTCCATTGAATTATAAAGTGAATCAAAATTGATTTAATGATAATTCTTTAAAAAGCACTTGGAAAACTGAATAGAGCAGAATTGCCGAGTTTGGGTGGAAAGAAAATGAAGAATATGTATGATGTTTTTGTTTACCCTATTTAACCAACACTAATATAGCATGATGCCAGTCGGTTTTTTTATATAATTTCTAAATATTAATTAACTGGTTACTTGTAACAACCCAGTGATAAAAGTAAGTCTCAGAGAGGTTCTGCAGCTTGCCCAAAATCCGAGATCAAGCAACAGATGAAGGATTTGAGTCAGTCTAGTCTGGCTCTAAGGTCTGTATCCTTCACCCCTATGAAACTTTTATCCAGTCTAATTCTTGACTTTTCATCTTTCCCTTATGAAAGTGCTTTTTTTTTTTTTTTTTTTTTTTTTGCGGTATGTGGGCCTCTCACCTTTGTGGCCTCTCCCGCTGCGGAGCACAGGCTCCGGACGCGCAGGCTCAGCGGCCATGGCTCACGGGCCCAGCCGCTCCGCGGCATGTGGGATCCTCCTGGACCGGGGCACGAACCCCTGTCCCCTGCATCGGCAGGCGGACTCTTAACCCCTGCGCCACCAGGGAAGCCCCTGAAAGTACTTTTACTGCTTAGAACAAATACATTTTTATTTCCTTCATGTTATATTTAAGAAGGTTTGTCTTTAGGCTTTATAACCACATTTTAGTTTTGTTGTAAACAGGAAATGACAAACAATGAATATGATATCTTCCAACATTCAAACCTTCAGAAAGACTTGAAAAGAACAGCTTATAAAGCAGTTGGTGGATTGCCTAAGGTAAAACTCATGGACACATAATATTCTCTCCTGTAAGATTACATATAAGAGAAATAGTGCTAGGGAAAATAGGCATATGCAATGAAAAACAAATTAGGGCTCAAAGTGAAACGTGTAAAAATTTAAACAGCCTGATATTTTAAAATTTCTATATAATAAGAAGGCTTCATTGACAACTCTGTGTGTGTGTGTGTTTAACAAGCAACACTGCCCAGTTGGGTGATGGTGGTCCAACAGTGTGGAAGAATTGACACTGATACACCATCAAACAAACACCTTTCTCAATACATTTTCATTTGCTCAATCCCTAAGGTTACAAATTAATTGGCAATCATGACACATGGGAGATGACAAACTGTTATTAAAACGTCAAATTCTCCTAAAGCACAAGGTTCTTTCAGACAAGAATGGAAGCCATTTTTAAATGAGACTTTTTATTTTAATGAAAGATTTTTTATGGCTTAATGAAGGAAAGCACTTCAGTTCAGTATGAGAAATCTGGAACATGATGACAGAAAATAACAATTATTCAGTCACTGAGAGGCAAAAGAATAATTATTAATAAAAATGTTGAGAGGTGTGAAAGTAAAATCTGTTCCTCTAGAAACGATGTAAAAACAATGAGCCTGTATATAAACAAAATGCATTATCACTCCTAAAATTAGTTTGATGTTTGAAATTTTTCCAGAAAAGCTCTGCTTTGTAGTTGAAAGAGTGATTGAGTTGAGTTTTCTTTAAAAATTCTACTTCTGAAACGACGATATTTTCTGTGACTTCTGTAGTTCTCTTCTCAAATATATCAGTGGATTTCCTCTAAGGGGAGTCCTATCAACAAACCCTGATAACTTAGAAAGGGAAGACTTCCCCTCTTGCAATACAATTCTCCCTGTTAGTACAGAAATTGATATTTTATTCCTGATACTGTCTGATTTATTATACGATGCAAATTATGTACTGATTATCTTTATTCTAAGAGGATTTTAACCTCATATTCAATGAATATCTTCATTAAATATAGTGTTTCACATATGTATTCTTCTCTGTGTCTGGATGTATAGTTTAACCCAAATTGACATTAACTTTCTAAAAATTTTGGACTAGATTAGGCATTTTTCCAATGACTCTTGAAATTCTACCATTGCTATTCTCACTCTATACCCCACTCTCAAAAATGAAGGAACAACACAATAAAACAACTAGATCTAACAGATATATACAGGACACCCTATGCAGCAACATTATCCTCAAGTGCACATAAGACTTCCTCCAGATCTCCAGACCATGTGTTAGGCTATAAATTAAGTCTCAAGAGATTTTAAAAGATATATATCATACAAAGCATCTTCTCTGATCACCCTGGTTTGAATTAAAAAATCAATTATAGAAGAAAAACTAGAAACTTCACAAACTGATGGAAATTGAATCACATGTTCTTAATAAATGAAAGGGTCAAAGAAGAAATCAGAATGGAAATTAGAAAATACCTAGAGATGAGTAAAAATGAAAACATACCAAAAATTATGGGAACAGTGAAAGAAGTGCTAAGGGATAAACTTATATCTTTAAACATTTTAGTTTTATTTACAATAGCAACAAGGTGGAAGAAATCCAAGAGTCCATCAACAGATGAACGAATGAGCAAACTGTGGTATATGCACACAGTGGAATATTATTCAGTCTTAAAAAGGAAGTAAATTCTAATTTATGTTACAACATGGATGAACCTTGAGGACATTATGCTAAGTGAAATAATCCAGTTACAAAAAGAAAAATACTGTATGCTTCCATGTATACAAGGTACCTAGAGTAGTCAAACTCACAGAAACAGCAAGTAGAATGGTGGTTGACAAAGGCTGGAGTGGGGGTGATGGAGAGTTATTGTTTGATGGGACAGGCCTTCAGTTTTTCAAGATTAAGAGTTCTGGAGGTGGATAGTGGGGATTGTTGCACAGCAATGCAAATGTGCTTAATACTACTGAACTGTACCCTTAAAATGGTTACGATGAGACATTTTATGCTTTGTGTATTTTACCGCAATAAAAAATGTTTGGAGTGAAAGAAAGAAAAAGAGAGAGGGAGGAAGGAAGGAAGGAAGGAAAGAAGAAAGAAAAAAGAAAGAGAAAGAGAGAGAGAGAAAGAAAGAAAGAAAGGAGAGAAAGAAAGAGAGAGAGAGAAAGGAAGAAAGGAAGAAAGAAGGAAGGAAAGAAAGAAAGAAAGAAAGAAAGAAAGAAAGAAAGAAAGAAAGAAAGAAAGAAGGAAAGAAAGAGAAAGAAAGAAAGAAAGAGAAAGGGAGGGAGAGAGAAGGTGGGAGAGAGGGAGAGGAAGGAAGAAAGAAAAGTAGAAAGAAAGAGAAATTTGAGCAGATTGGATTGTTTTAAAGTCCTCAAGCAAGTAGGTAATGCCTGAAAATCAAGTTGGAAAGATCGGGGAGTTTCCAGGCGAGCCCTTTAGGTAGATGATGTGACTCTGTCAATATCCATCTCAAACCCGGCACCGTTTCCCACAGCCTGTTCCCGCGTTAAGCTTTAGTAACAGTGCCCTGGAGCGTATGTTTATAAGGGTCTAGGGGGGAAAATCAGGCTCCAAAATATAAATTACAAGCTGCCCAAAGTGAATACAGATTTAAGTAAGTGTCTATATGATGTCTCCTTATGTCAACTAGTCATTGCAACTCACTTCGACTCTTAAATAACACTGTATAAATCATAGTTTAAAGAGAGAAGGCATGAATTTAAATAATTTGATATCACAGGGATGACTTTCAAGAGTAAGAACACCAAAGGTTTACAAAGTTCTAACCTGTACCAGCTGAGACGCTAACTTCCTCATGCTTGGTCCTGCTGGTTTCCTTTACAGGCACTTTCAAATCTAGCTCTTTGTAAATAACAATAATAAGATGAAGATGAAGGGAAAATAGTACTTAATCTTATTATATATAAATCAATTCATCACATTTATACAACATAAAGTTTCCAGATCCGTTAGTGTTCCTTCCAACCATGGAAGATATCTTAAAATTGGAATTTCATATTTTTGGCATTATTAGAAAACTTTTAAAGTATACTTTGTACAAAAAGGCTCACATGTAAATCAGAAAGTCAAGCCAACGTCCCTTATTTCCTGATGGAAGGCCCAGGTGAAAACCACAGAGGGGAAGCAGTGAGAAAGGACCAGGGTTGTCTGTGTGAAGGTAAAACAAAGAAAGGAGGTAGTTGAATGAGTGCTAATTGCCCAGCAGGACAGCTCTATTGTTCATGTGAGAGCTCGTGCAGAATGTGTGTGCCTTTGAAACGTTTTAAAATTTCTGGCAGCTGAAGCTTCTGTTTCTTACCTCTAATCCCAAGTATTTGAATATGATGTCATTTAAAGATGGAGTCAAGATAAAACAGGCATCTTTGGGATACAAATGAGCCAGCTGCCAGGAAGTAGGGGGTTTGCAGCAAACAATGGGGACGGTCATCCCTTCACAGCCTGGATATGTCTCAGCCATCAGTCACCTTCCTTCATCTCCGAGACAGTTCCTCTGCCCAGGGCGGCCACCCACGACCTCTCTGTAAAGTCCAACAGGATGATGCAGGGGCTTTGTGTTAAAAGTGTTAGCGTTTCCATCAAATCATATTAATTAAAGGTGTAGCATTTAATATCACTATGATACTTGGTTGGGAAAGGAATCAGTAGTATTACTTCACATAATACAATGAATATAGTGGCACTAGTAAAGCGGCGGTGAAGTAATGTGATATCTGTGAAAATACTTCAAAGAACTATAAATTATTCTTTAAAAATTTCTCAGTATATAGCCTATACATAAAAGTAATTTTTTCATGTTAATAGGAAGGATTGGGACTTCCCTGGCGGTCCAGCAGTTAAGACTCTGTGCTTCCACTGCAGGGGACGTGGGTTCGATCCCTGGTTGGGGAACTAAGATCCCACATGTCACAAGGTGCGGCCAAAACAATAAAAATTAAATTAAAAATTTTCAAAGAAAGGATCAACAACTGTAGGTGGCACAGGCCTGGGCTCTGTTTTCAGTTTCCTTATTTTTTTTATTGATTTTAATTGGAGTATAGTTGCTTTACAATGTTGTGTTATTTTCTGCTGTACAGCAAAGTGTCAGTTTCCTTATTTTATCTGCATCTACATCTGTCTCAGCATGAGTTCAAAGGCAGAACTAAAATAAACCATGACAGCAGAGACTGCAATAACAGAAAGCAAGAAGCACGTTCCTGAGAAGGAGAAACAGATATTCTAAAATGGAAGCATTAAGAGTTACCACATGGGCTGCCCTGGTGGCGCAGTGGTTGAGAGTACGCCTGCCGACGCAGGGGACACGGGTTCGTGCCCCGGTCCGGGAAGATCCCCCGCGGCTGGGCCCGTGAGCCATGGCCGCTGAGCCTGCGCGTCCGGAGCCTGTGCTCCGCAACGGGAGAGGCCACAACAGTGAGAGGCCTGCGTACCGCAAAAAAAAAAAAGAGTTACCAAATATTAAATTACCCCTCCCCCCAAATAACAGGAAAATTCCCTAATTTTGATTGACATAATATCCAACAGAAAAAAATTTTACCATGTAACCCAGAAATCCTACTCTGAGGTATTAACTCAAGAGGATTGAAAACACACAAGTGAGGGTGTGCAGACTACAGGCACGCGCGCACACACACACCACCTGGAAATGAGCATTTGTAGGAGTGTTAGGAATAACAAGCCAGAATTGGAAACAACACAAACGTCCATCAATAGATGAACAAATAAGGAAAAGTGTGGAATGGTTATCAAGTGGAATATTGCTCAGTGATAGATAGGGATGAACCACTAATACACATACACGGATGAATCTCAGAACATAGTGCTTAAGGAGAGATGTCAGATCCCAAAGAACACACACTATGATTTCATCTATATAAAGTTCTAGAACAGGCAAAACTAACCCACAGTGAGAGGAAGCAGCTGGGGTCTGCACGCGGGCACAGAAGAGGGGCTGATTACTGAGGCACACAGAAGCTTGCCGTGTGATGCAAATGTCCACCTCTTAACTAAGGCGATGCTACTTAGTTACATGGGTGCACGTTAGTATACTGGTGTGAGTAACCCTAAGAGTAAAGTTTCAGTAGTTACATCAACAGTTGGCTTTGCTGGTTTCAAAAGCTCCTTGGGAACTTGGGAAGCTTCCCTTGCTAACTTGCACTTTCTAGTCTGCACACCTGACACCACCCTGTGGCAAGTACCCACTGTGTCCTTCAGTCACCCGGATATGCTTGGGAAACGCAGCACATTCTAATTTTTTCAGGAAAACTCTTACCTTGAATTAAAAATGATTTTCAATCAAGATTTAAGGCAATACAGCATTAAAATGGAAATGAACAAGACTTCTGGCTTTTATAATTATACAACAATAATTAATAAAATCCAATCTTTAAAAAATAAAGAGTTTTAAAAGCATCATTTCAACTTATATGACATTTTCCCAACCTAATCCTTCATCTTATTGCCCACAATGCACGGTGCTCGCAAAGCCACCTTGACAGTCTGTCAGATAATAGAGTCAATTTACATGTTTCCTTAATGCGTTAATTAAGCCTGATGTGCTCAAATTAGGAAATTTAATAGCATAGAACTTCAAAAGAAGACATGACATTTTCAGGTTGTACTCATACTATTTGAAAGATGTCAGCTACAACTCAATTACATGGATCAAAGCAAAGACAACTCCACATGCATGTGAAACATTTACCACACCGGAAATTACATGGCTGTGCTAATAAACCCATGGTTCGCGTCATTTACTTTTTAAAATATTGTAATGTTTAAAAATATAAATTATTTTTAAGAAGTCCACATTTTTAATCACTAAAGGTTTCCAGGTGTAAATAATACATGTAATGGTTCTGTTCACCTCCCAGATATTAAGAATAGCTTCTGATATGTTTTTACCAATATATCACGTATTTCATAAATATATGATCAGATTTTCCACTGAATCATCAAAGAGAAAGTCTAGAAAACAATTGCTGTTTTTTATTAAAAGAAGCAAATCTGTAAACAATTCTCCAGGGAATTCAAATCTTATTATGAGTATTGTATTTGCTGAATTCAACCTACTTTGGGTGACCATAGTCCAGTCCTGGTAAGATCAGGACAGAGCAGAGAGCATCCCTCCCCTCTGCACGATGCCAAACATCATAAAATTTCATGACCCCAGAACCTGGCTTTTCATTTCTTTCCAGTAGCCTGGGATTGCCAGGCTACCATGACAACATGGGGAACTGGACAAAATGCCATCGATAAATATTGTGCCTCTGAATATCTTATGGCCAATTCTGTGTGACTTGATGAGAACAAAATGGCTACAGAATGAAGAATTTCAGAGCTTTATCCTAGGTATTATGAAAACCTAGAATTGAATCTACAATCACCGCTATTTCAATAACTCCAGCTTCTCACTACTCTGGGCATGCAGTTCCTTCACATCCAGATTATGTCCTTTTGACGGCTGATGAAAATGAACCGTGACCAGAACACACAAAACATTCACTATTATCCAGAAGGGGATTTCTAGAGAAATGGACCTTTCGAAATATCACTGGCTTTGTAACTTTTAAGATACTTTAATCTCACAGATTTGTTCACATACGTGTTCACAACGTATAAGGGCCAAAATATTGCTAACTGTCACCACTGCGTGTCTGTCACCAGTACACCTGAAGCTGAGGTATTTGAGCTGTGGACAGTGAGCCTGCCTGTCTAAATAAGATTTCAAAGCATATCATGGAGAGCAAGTCCGTATTGTTTAAAAGCTGTTCCCAGTTGCCTGTTTTCAGATACACGCACTGGCTTGCTGTTAAGTGTGATAACATGGGAAAGCCTTTGAGAATATTCTACCAGGAACAGCCCCAAGTCCAGGCTCTTGCCCAGACTCCGTGCGCCAGGTAAAATGTAACAGCGTACGTCTCAGCACAACTTCACTGAGCTGTTTCCACTGCACTCCTGCCTATCTCATGCAGCAGTATCTGTTACCTTTTATTTTTAACTCTTTAAAGACAAGGCCCATATTTCAAATTGTTAGCTCTGCCAAACTGAGTGCCACACGACAGAGCAGAGCTTCTCGAAGACTGTCTCCTGTCCAGAAGTGTCAGCATCGTCCTGGACTCTGGAAAGACGAGTTCTCCGGTCCCTCCACCCAACTACTGAATCAGGAAATGGCTGGCACAGCTAAGTGCATGTGTACCTGCTATCCGGGGGGGTGGGGGGGGGTGACCAACCGTCCAGGTGATCTTGATAGATGCCGACCTTTGACAGTCACCGGACTACAGCGATGTGTGAGCCTCAGGATATGGGGACCCCATCCGATGCTGGAGTTCAGGGCAGATCAACCCCTCACCATCTCTGAAATCTTCAGGGATGTGGAACTCAAACTGTCTCCAAAGGAACTCACTGAATCTTTGGAAAGTCATTAGCAACTTAAAACAGCTTCTCATCTCGAGCCTGAAGTCTTGAGAACCCAGGTGAGGACCTAGTCATTACAATTCCATTCTTAGGTGCTTTATTTTAAACAATACATTCTTAATTCTAGTTGAAAATGATTACCAAACCCACCATTTTATTCAAATTATCCTTCTTCTCTTTGAAAATGATTCTCCTATTATTCTTTTTAAGCATGTCAGAAATTCACTCAATTCATTTGCAAATGATTCTTGGTCCGCACCTTGACCCTTGGTTGACCTGCAACATAACAGCCCAGGTGCTTCCTTGGACAGGACAATGGATGCACAACTTTCAAGGTCATCGTGAGGGCAACGGGCAGGCAAGTGGTTTAATTCCTGACAACAGCCTCAGTCTCTTTATCCTTCACGCCATTACTTTCCCTTCAGCATTTCTCACCAGCTCCAAGAAAACCTTTCCTTTCTTACCTCTTGCTGGCAACCTCAATTTGAAAACCTCTCCTTAGCATTTTGGGAAAGTGTAAGCTCATTTCATTCTAGTATTTCTGAGAGCTTTCTGACAGTGCTATACCATGACCTGTACTTTTTCTGGGTTATATATGCTTATTTTCCTAATATGTATATGCCCTTTAAAATGAAAGAGAAATTCTGACACAGGTTACAACGTGGATGAACCTTGAAGGTATTATGCTAAGTGAGATAAGATGCTCACAGAAAGGACAGATACTGTCTAATTCCACTTACATAAGGTCTCCAGAGAAGTCAAGTTCATAAAGACAGGAAGTAGAGCGGTGGTTTCAGGGGCTGGAATGGATGGGGAGTTAGAGTTTACTGGGTACAGATCTTCAGTTTGGAAAGATAGAAAAAGTTCTGGAGACGTATGTGGGTGATGGCAGTACATCGATGTGAATGTACTTAATGCCAACGAACTGAACGCTTAAAATTGGCCAAAATGGTAAATTTCATGTTATGTATATTTTACCATAATAAAAAAGTTTTAAAAATTCAAGAGAATATAACTAATGCATTTCAAGCAAATGTCTGTAAAATACGCTCACTTGTAGGAAATACCACTTGTAGGAAACACCTACATTTTAAGGAGAAAATGGAGTTGATATTTGATACAATCACCCGCCAAAACAACTGAGGTGAAGAAAACACAGGTCATTATAGCTTTTTCCAGCTGTTTGTACACGTGGGTTTTTTTTAGCGTGCCTGCAAAATCCGCGTGTTTATTAACTCTGCAAAGAGACAGCATTTGCAGGTAAGTATTCTAGTTTGTAGATTTTCTTCTCGTACGTGTAAATACCAGTGTAAAGAAAATGTTAGGCTCAGATCAAGGGCCTCGCATGTTCCATTTTTTTAGGCGACACCCCTTCTGTCTCACAAACACTGCAGCATGAGTTTGCCCTGCTACTAACCAGACCACCGGCTCTGCCAACGCCCAGGCTCCCTCACCAGCTTAGTCCTTGTTCTGTTGCATTTCAAACAGCTCTCCTTTTCCTGCTCCTGTTACTAAGAAAAATGTTTTTGAAATTGAAATAATTTTTAAAGCATTTACCGACATCAAACGCTTTAGAACAGTTTTACTGGTTTCAAGAAAAATATACATTGATACAGAGGAGGAATCAGCTGGAGATCCAAAAAAGAAATAAAATTTTTTTTTTGGCTGCGTTTTTTTTGGGGGGGGGTCTTTGTTGCTGCGCGTGGGCTTTCTCTACTTGCAGCGAGCGGGGGCTACTCTTCATTGCGGTGCGTGGGCTTCTCATTGCGGTGGCTTCTCTTGTTGCGGAGCACAGGCTCTAGGCGCGCGGGCTCAGTAGTTGTGGCGCACGGGCTTAGCTGCTCCACGGCATGTGGACTCTTCCCGGACCAGGGCTCGAACCTGTGTCCCCTGCATTGGCAGGTGGATTCATAACCACTGCACCAAGAGGGAAGCCCAAAAATGTTAAGTTTTGGTGACTTTGCTTAAACCAAGAATAAGTGGGACCCTGAGTGAGCAGGTGGCCATTAACCTGGCAAGTCTACTCCGAGGTTAGGTCACTGTCACTCCAAGTGAGTTAGTTTATGTTTTTCACCGAGAATTTATTTTCTATTTTCTACGTCAATTAGATCTCCCCACGTCCATTTTCTCCAAAAACAATACATACATTATATTTAGCCCCTAACTGTGATGCTTATAGGTAAGACTAGACGGGGTCACAGATATAAAAACATTGCTCTAAGCACTATACGTGGAAGTAATTTAAATATTTAGCTTTCGGACAGACTATTACAGAGATCTTAGCAGGAAACCTAGGAATGTGTTGTTTAATTTATTTATATAAAATGTATACAATTATTTGTTGAAAAAATAGAGCCAAACACTCTGTAGAACAGCTCTGATCACAACACTTTATGTAAATGGAACTTGAATGTATAGACAAAAATTGAAAAAAAAAAAGTCTGGGGTTAATTAAAAAGTATTTATTGGGGCAGTGAAATTGGGATTGAACTTCTTTTTTGGAAAAATAAAAAAGCACCATCCCAGCACTGTCCTGAGGCCCTCGGTGAGCTCTGGAGCACCGGTGGTCCCTGTTCCTGCAGCCCCTCCATGGTCAGGTGCTCAGAGCAGACAGGATGCGAGAATGCAGAGGAAAGAGGCTAAGAGCCCAGCCATTTGACTTCTGAGGAGCACCGAGGGGCCCACGGCGCAGCAGACGGCACAGGGAAGGCTGTCCCCTGGGAAATGAGGCCCAATTTGCATTCCCATGTCACAGTTTCATTCACACAACGGACTTTCACGTGCTGTGTGTTACCACCCTTAGCACATTTTCTCACATCACATTAAATGTTGTAGCATATTATAGGAAGCTTAATTTGTGTGAAGGCAGGACTGCATACCCTTGGAAAGGTCTCTGTTTACTGCCTCTGTAATACTTTAGTCAGCTACGCATTACGAGTCTTGAATACCTAAACTGTCAGGAAGCCCTTTTGGGTGTAACAGCCATGTCTCCCTAGACCAATGTCCTCCTTCTAATTCTGTGATTTCAGCGCCTTTTCTGGGTGGCTTTGATCTGCATTGTGAACCTTGCTTGGCTGACAGCCATCGGAACATGCATTCCATCCACAGCTTCAAGTGAATTTGCTGGAAAGGATGTCCCCTCTGCCCAGCCTAGCCCTCCAGCACTTTCTATCTTTGTAGGCAAGGCAACTACCTCCACAGCTGCCCAGCTTTGATCTCCCTCGAAGCTGACACTGAATCACTAGTGAAGTGCGTCTCCCTAACTGATTCAATGTATTCCACTCTTTCCATTTTGATGAACACCTCCTAAGTTCAGACCCTAATTATCTCTTTCCTAGATAGTCCAATACCCAGAAAAGGGAAAATGATGGTCTTTTCTATGAACGGCATTGGAGGAAATGGTTTTCTATATGGGAGAACATAAAACTTAATCCAGACCTCACACGAAACTTAATTATTAATTGACTAATTACTAATTAATTCAAGATGGACTATAGACTACAATGTTCAAGGTAAAACCATAATGTTTCTAGAAGACAGTGTAAGAAAATATTGCCATGACTTCCCTGCTCTTAAACAAGACCAAACAATGGACACCATTAAAATTAAGAAATTCTGTTCCTAAAAAGATACTATTAAGAGGGTTAAAAAAGACAAGCCACAGGCTGAGAGAACATATTTGCAATATCAATCCAAGGAATTGTGTCCAGACTGTATATCTCAAAATCAATATGAAAAAGACAAAAAAAGATTTGAATAGGCACTGTAGAAAGCAGATATCTAAATGGCCAGTAAGCATAAGAACATGTGTTCAGCACGGTAGCTCAGGAGGCAGATGCAAACTGCAGCCATGAGGAGAGGTGTGCATCACTCCCCCTGGGCTGGAACGGTGGGAATGTAAACTGGTGCAGCCCCTATGGAGAACGGTATGGAGGTTCCTTAAAAAACTAAAACGAGAGATATTTTATGATGCAACAGTTCCACTCGTGAGCATATACCCAGAGAAAACCATAATCCAAAAAATTTCATTGCAGCATTATTTACAATAGCCAAGACATGGAAGCAACCTAAATGTCCATGGACAGACGAATGGACATAGAAGATGTGGTACATATATACAATGGAATATTACTCAGGCATAAAAGAATGAAATAATGCCATTTGCAGCAACATGGATGGACCTAGAGATTATCATACTAAGTGAAGTAAGTCAGACAGAGAAAGACAAATATCATATTATATCATTCATATGTGGAATCTAATTTTTTAAAAATTACACAAGTGAACTTATTTACAGAACAGAAACAGACTTACAGATCTCGAAAACAAACTTATGGTTACCAAAGGGGAAAGGGGAGGGGGGAAGAATAAATTAGGGGGTTGGGATTAACATATACACACTACTATATATAAAATAGATAACAAGCAAGGACCTACTGTATAGCACAGGGAGCTCTACTCAATATTCTGTGATAACCTATATAAGAAAAGAATCTGAAAAAGAATGAATATATGTGTACATATCACTGAATCACTTTGCTGTACACTGGAAACTAACACAACATTGTAAATCAACTATATTCCAATAAATTTTTTTTTAAAAAAAAGAAAGAATGGTTAAAGTTCACAAAACTATCAATATCCAGTGTTGACAAGGATGCAGAATTTTCACACATGGTTGGTGAGGTATAACTTGACTGAAATATTTCAGACAACTCTTTGGCTGTATTTATTAAAGCTAAGCAGTTGCCTATTTTATAATCTGGCAAAATCTTATTCCTAGTTTTATACCCCAAAAATATGCACATATTTGCCCATCCAAAGATGGGCCCAAAAATATTTGTCACAGTTTTATTGATAACAGCCCCCAGATGGAAATACTGTAACTAAAATGGCCATCCACAGAATAATTGATTAAAAAATGATGGTTTACCTTAAAATAAGACAGGGAAAGAGAATTACTGCTACCTGCACAGATGAGCTCCCCAAGTGTCACTGGGAGCAAAAGAAGCCAGACCTGAAATAATACGTGCACATTATTACATTTACGTGACCTTCAAGGTCAGGTGTGGAGACTAGAAGTCAGAATGGCAGGTATCACTCGTAGCGGGAAGGGTGTGGGCTGGAAAGGCGTGAGGCAGGGCTGTGAGTTTGGGTCACTCTGCTCAGTCTGGTTGGTGGAGACCCTTGTGTACGTGTGTCAAAGTCAACACATTGTACGTAAGATGTATGCAGCCAGTTGCACACATGATGGCTCAGCAGAAGTTATAACACCATACATAAACGCAGTTTTATTTTTATTGGAGTATAGTTGATTTATCATGGTGTGCCGATCTCTGCTGTACAGCAAAGTGACTCGCTTATACATATATATACATGATTTTTTTAAATATTCTTTTCCATCATGGTTTATCATTTCCATCATGTGCTATAGAGTAGGACCTTGTTGTTTATCCACTCTCTATGTTATAGTTTCCATCTGCTCATCCCAACTTCCCAATCCTTCCCTCTCCAACCCTCCCTCCCCTTGGCAGCCACCAGTCTGTTCTCTATGTCTGTGAGTCTGTTTTGCAGAGACATTCATTTGTGTCATATTTTAGATTCCACCTATAAATACACTTTTTTTTTTACATCTTTATTGGAGTATAATTGCTTTACAATGGTGTGTTAGTTTCTGCTTTATAACAAAGTGAATCAGTTATACATATACATATATCCCCGTATCCCTTCCCTCTTGCGTCTCCCTCCCACCCTCCCTATCCCACCCCTCCAGGCAGTCACAAAGCACCAAGCTGACCTCCCTGTGCTATGCGGCTGCTTCCCACTAGCTATCTATTTTACGTTTGGTAGTGTATATATGTCCATGCCTCTCTCTTGCTTTGTCACAGCTTACCCTTCCCCCTCCCCATAACCTCAAGTCCATTCTCTAGTAGGTCTGCGTCTTTATTCCTGTCTTACCCCTAGGTTCTTCATGACATTTTTTTTCTTAGATTCCATATATACGTGTTAGCATATGGTATTTGTCTTTCTCTTTCTGACTTACTTCACTCTGTATGACAGACTCTAGTTCCATCCACCTCATTACAAATGACCCAATTTTGTTCCTTTTTATGGCTGAGTAATATTCCATTGTATATATGTGCCACATCTTCTTTATCCATCTTCTTGCTCGTTCCCCTTTCTGTCACCAGAGAAACATTTCTAAAAGTGACATCTCATGATGCTGCCCCGTGATCATCTCCTTTGATCCTCCTGCATTTCCTTCAGGTAGAACCTTCCAGAGATTGGCCTCTGTCTCCATTTCCAAACTTCTCTCTCCCTCCTCCCCCTTCAAAGCCTACCAAGCGGCTCTCGTAGAGTGAGTAGAGGTCCTTTCCTTTCTCCTGAATCCTTCTGCGCCCTCCCCAAAACTGCCTCTGCTTTGGACAATTTTCAATTCCTGTGTTCAAATGGATGGCGTCCACCTACGCTCACCCTCAGCTCAGGTGTGACTCTCTCCACACGGCCCACTGTTCACCCTCCCCAGCTGATGCCTAACTAACTGTAAAGGTAAGGGTGCATCATACATACCCTATAACATTCCGTGTTTTTACAGCCATTGCACAGCCTGGGGTGTAGGACCCTGGGACCAGCCTGGGCTGCGTGTCCTCCTATCATAGCTTTATCTCTAGATCCACAGGTCTTCTCATGAGCTTTAGGCATAGTGGGCCAGCAATAAATATTCTTTACATGAGAAATGAAATAAATTCACAGTTGAACAAATAGTTGATTTTGTATCTTTCTAACCCCCCTCCCCATCTCTAAGCACTGTCACCTCAAACTTCTTTCGTGGCACTTCTGGTTAATTTTCTAAAATCTGCACTGCTCGCCATGATACTGATTATCCTATTGCTAATACTAGTCACCACGTTTAGTTTTGCAAAACCCAAAGCCCTTCTCTCTTCCCTCCTTTCCTGGAAAATTCAGCTAATCTCAGCTCTTCGTGCTTCTTGGTGGGCAGGCTGGGCTCTCTGGGCTCCCGTCCTTTGTTTAAATCCACTGTCCTCCTTCTCTTCGCAACTGTGTCTCTAATTGATCCAGCCCCTTCTGATTTTATGTAGGAAGGTCTCTGGCAATGAATGAACTCCTTTTCTTGCTTCCAATAGCACTGAATAGGTTCTATCGATGTGGTCCCTAACACGATTGTAGCATTATAAATAATTACGTGCCTAATCTTTCCTACTAGATTGTAGGCTGCGTGAAGACAGGTCTCTAAGCATCTCATCCTGTACCCTGTCATGTCACCCCCTGGGTCCCCTGCGGTCCAGCACACAGATTTCAGCCCATGGAGCACAAAGAATACAGCACGGAATGATGAAATGTACCACCTGACGCGGTCTTCACGTACATTTTTAAGTAACAGTGGCTGTGGCTGCAGAATGATTGCTCTTCAAAGGAGAGAATAAAAGCCGTGAATGTTGACCCTTTGTGGGTGAGCCTCGATTCAGGGAAGTCATCTATAAATATCTATGGCTCTTGGAGAATAGCCCAACAGTCCATCGACTAACTCTCCAATAAACAAATTAGTCCACTTGGGGAATGGTAATGATGTGCATTTACATCTAAAGCTCCTTTAAATCTTCAAAGCATTTCACAAGCTCTAATTAATTTTTCCAGCACCCGCGCTAGGTAAGTGTCAGCATTGTGTGTCGGTTCCTGCAGAGCTCTGAGGGGGTCCACCATTAGCTTCAGTCTGCAAAGCGAGCACACAGGAGGGCGCTGAGGACAGTGGGGGCAGGTAGAGAAACAATGACTTGTTTTTTTTGTTTCGTTCTTTGTTTTGTTTTTTTATGACTTTAAAGATATTTTCAGCTAGTGGTCCCGCAATTCTTACTATGAACTTAGAAAGCACTTTGATAAATGTCAGAGACGGCAATTATAGTAAAAGAAGTAAGCTTGCTATTAAATTGAGTTATCAGTAATGATGCTTGCACACTATTTATACTTCCTATTTTGTCTTTTTCCTTTGGTCCTTTCCAATAATTTAATAATTAATTTTTAAATTTAGACTCATCTACCGTAAGAATACGGAAGTCTGATGGTTACTGACCCAAATGTTGATAGAATTTAGAAAGTATTTATGTGGATCAAAACCTATCATTTTCATTTTTTAACCTAAAATAAGTCATGCTAATAACAGGACAGTTGATGATTTTCTTTTTACATGTCTTTCTTCCCAATAAGCCTAATTTTCATTTCATCAGTTAGGGAGATTTTTTAATCTATAAGAAAGTGACCTGTTTCTATTGCCACAAATGTCTTGACCCTTTTCCCATCCTTCACACAGAATTCCCTGGCGTTTGTCTCTGGTGGGGCTGACATACGGGGAGTAGACTGCTGGCCTCCACTGCTATCACCTGCTCCTTCTGGGAGGCGTCACCTCGGCCTCTCGGCCGTGGGAGTGCCCGGGGCTCCACGGTACCCGACGCTGAAGGGCCTGTCCAAGTGCACACAGGGAGGGGATGTGCACCCAGGTTCTCCACCAACTGTCCACCCTCCCACCCAGTCATCACTCATCATTTTAACTCAAACACTCTCAGGTGATGAATCAAGTCAAATCATTGACTTCACTCATCTTTTTCCAGAGAACAGAAAGCACAGTTGAACCATGTGCTGTAGCCGAGAGAGGTTTCTTACAAAACAATGGGCTTCAGGGCAACCTCAGTCCCAAAGAACCTTGATCATCTGACTAACACAATTTGGGTGGAATCAGTAGATGTGAAGGACGTCATAGGATTGCTTCATATTTTTGAAAAGGGCCAGTGATACCAAGAATCACACATGCCAGTCTATCAGGTAAACTCATCGCCAGGGAGGCAAAGTCATTATGTGTTCTGCTTGCAGCCGTCTTTTCAACAGGAAACATTATAAGATGAAATACTTTCAAATCACATTTTACAGGTCCCAGGTTATTAAAGCCCCAGGAGCCATTTAGCAAACTTCTCAAATTTACTGTACTCCCTGCAAACTAATAATTGAAGTCGTAACATATGTGATACTATTTATTCCCTAGAGCCAAACCAACTTTCCTAAGGGCATCTGCTTCTGTCCTCATGCATAAATAAACAGACTCTGTGAGTGGATTACAGACGTTCTGGGGATCTGGAAATGCTATTTGGGGATGTTGTCAGGCATACAACTTTGTGCTGACTCCCAAAGTACTGAGGCAATTTTAAGGACCAGACAGACAGAGATGGCGGTGCAGGCGGTGAGCCAGGATCCCGACCAGACCCCACCCGGCTCTGCTCATGTCCATGCTTCTGCCCGACGACTGTGAATATCCTCTTTAACCTCTCTAGACACTCAGGTGCTTAATCTTTAACATGAAGGCGTTGAACTGGATTATGACCCCTTTGACTTCAAAACAATAATAGTACAATCAGTAATAATAATGATCATAGCAAGAATTGCTCAGTGATCCTAAATTATTTGCTGAAATAATTGTGAAACTTTTAGAACAACTTTAGATATTAGTTAAATTAGTTCTGTTTTTAAAGCAAACTGACATATTTTAATTAGGCATTCCTTACTTCCAAAAAGATTTGTTTTGGCTGACTGATAATCTAGCATATATTAAGTTAAATTATTCAGTTTATTAAAATATTTGATCCCATTCTATTGGAGACATAAAAGAATTTTGCCAACAGAAGATCCCCCCAAATCAATATAGAAGAGAAAGAGAACAGAGGTTATTACTGAGCAGTTATCAACACATTTACACGTATATATAGCAGCAGGAAAGTGAATGCTAATTGAGGACAGAATCTCACACTTTTGATACAAGAAAGCAGAGGCAAGAACACAGCTCCTGTTGTCCTGTCTCCTCGTGTATATGTTTTGCAAATCTCTTGAAAGACCTCCAAGCTAATTCCTGAATTACACTTTTCCATATCTAGAGGTTATTTGTCCTGTGACCTTGGAGGTATCTTTAAGTCATAAAAACTGAACACTGGGCATAATCCTGGACCCTCCATACTGTTTACCATAGTGGCTGCACCAACTTACATTCCCACCAACAGTGTAGGAGGGTTCCCTTTTCTCCACACCCTCTCTAGCACTTGCTATTTGTAGACTTTTGGATGAAGATTCACTGTTCCTCTAAGGAACACCTGAATAAAGGGGGTGGGGGAAAGTCATCTCTTTGCCATTTATAAATGGAGAAAATTATTTTTACCCTTAATCCTCCACAGTAGTTTCCTTAATTTTTCCCAGAATGTTGAAAAGTGTTGCTTCCTAGACCTATTTTTTGCTTCTATAAAAGTTAAAAAAAAACCCAGAATTTTAAAAAGTTGTGTATATCTCAGTCAGGTTATACTTCTAAGATGACCAATGCTAAGAGTTGTGTTTTCACGTATGTAAAAGTTATTTTACTTCTCAAGAAAAAGTCAATACTTTATTGGAACTGATGGTTAACTGAGATAAGAGTATAGATTTTTTTCATGTTATTTTTCTGTAAATGAATACTCAGTTTAAGACCATCACAGTATTGAGTCCCTTGTTTGCTGTTAGTCACAGGGTTTTAGATTTAAGTGCAGGTTTTGTTGATCAGCAAAAAAATTCAATTCTAGACCTAAATTAATCTTATAAGGCTGAGAGAAAAGATTTATTTTTAGGTTGCCTGAAGGATTCTAGTTTATTCTTTTGATCAAGTGTCTAAGTTTAAGGCGTGATTAGAGCCCATCTTATTTCTCTTGTGCTTTCACATTGGGAAACAGAATAGTACAAACAAGAAAGGAAAATTTCTCTCATCTCCTTTATCCTCTTACACAACAAATATAAAGAAGAATAATTTAACGAATTATTGATCTTGAGGTAGAAGTATTAGGTATATAACCAGATCTCTTCCACTACGTTTCCCTTTATTCATTTATTCACCCCAATTCAGTTTTAAGAAGAATAATCACACACACACACACACACACGCACACACACACACACACACACACTATCACATTGTCCTGGTCTTATGTGCAGCAAAATCCAATATGCTTCTGTTATCAGAATATTCATTAAAGTGAAGTCAGAAAGGGGGATGTCAAGGACTAGAAACTTAGGAAACTTCTAGAATCTGGGATGAGTAAATTTATACTGGAAAATATTTTATGTGTGCAAGTGTGAAAACACTGTATATGGACCTGGCCCACATGCTCCAAGTGGGACATCTTGTTCAGGTGTGGGACACAGGTGCTGGGTATCTGCAGGTGTGTGTGTGTGAGTGAGTTTGGGTCAGGGAAGCTAGTCCCGAGACAGGTGTGCACTGACTGTCATCTGTGTGTTAATTTAGGACATGACGTTTGCTGCGTCAATTCTATCTAGATTTCAAATTTATTTTCTTTACTTTAATTAATGATCATTATTTAATATAATCTACCTTACAATTTATTAGCTATGGTGACTGCGTATTCCCTTCCTCATTTTTCTTTTTATTATGTCCACAGTATACTCAGACTCCATTTACACCAAGTTTTCTCTTGATTGATTGTAGAATTTTATCTGCATTAAATATGAAAGTGAAAGAGATTTCCAAAGTCTCCTCCACTAGTTAGGAAAATTCCTGACTATTTGATAACTGAAGTATCCAACACTCATATTTAACTAAACTTAGTTTGATTTATGTCATATCTTACTTGATAAAGTGCACCATCGCTATTTTATAGCACAACACAAAAGAGTTATTAAAGAAAGGACACTATCAGAGACTCAAGAACAATTACCAATATTTTATTGTTTTGATAACTCAAGCGAGAAAATATAGACTGAATTCAGAACAGATCTGCTATGCGGAAAAATTAACAAGTTTCTACTGCACAGTTTAATACCCTGTGAAATATAACGGTGCTGGTGGAATTGATCGTTATAAGGTAATGATCCATCTTTTTCAGGGAAATTTTCATAAATATATACAAATAAAAGTTTAAAAAATTTACATAAACTATAGATTCATAAACATATATATTTACATATAAATAAAGGTTCATAAGCATTAATATAAACACGATAGACAGATAGATATAGATAGCTAGATGATAGATAGAAAAATTATAGATATTGTACGTACCTGCAGCCTTTAGGAGAGACACATTTTATTCAGTTGCTGTTGCATTAGGAGAAACCCCATGTCTGTAGACTTTGTGGTATCTTAGGGAACAGACATAAGCTCAGACTGTAGAGAAAAGGAATATGCTTCTCTGTGTAGTTGGGGTGATTCTTGGAGTCAGTTAAAATGTCTCAGGGGGAGAAGGGATATTCTGGTTTACTTGCTGAAATTCATACTAAAGTTGGTTTGAAGCTCAAGGGGCCTGGTGACCTGCCCAAGACCCAGCTGAATTTTGGTTAAGGTCTTATCATATTATATATATACGTGGGGGTGTGTGTCTATATATACACACATTCTCTTTTGAGTTAAGGTTCTAGATTTAACATTTGTTAACCTAAGGAAGAGACAGGATAACAGAGTCAGAATCCAAACTTTTTGGAGTCTAGAGATGCAGACAAAATGCTAACTTTTAAGTCGATATCCTATAATACTAAGGCCTCTACAACTAACTTTGCAGATCCAAACCCAAGTGGTAGGAGAATATCGTGGGTTAAAACACTTAGTGGTTTCAGTCTGTAACAAGCTCGAGAGGAAACGGCGGTGTGACCTCCCTGCCCAAAGCTAACGCGACTGTAAGGTACAACAGTAGATGGACAGTCGATTTCTATCATTCGCAGCACTTTTATTCTACAAAGCGACCGTGAGCTCTAAACCCTCGTCCTCAGGGAAAGCAGAGGATCGGGTTCCTGCGAGCCGCTGGTCACAACACCTCCTCAACCGACCAGTGCCTAACCTTGTTTTATGTGTGTCTCTCCTTAAAGACACCTTATTTAGTGTATTTACTGGTGATTAATTCACGTCGACCTCGTGCCCATCAGCCCTTAACTCTTCCCTGAACAAAGCTCATCTCACCACGTATTTTCTCTGCGAAGCAGAGCACAGCCTTCTTGTGCTTTGGACACTAGAATACTGACTTCTGCCCTATAATTAAGGGCCCTTGTAAACAGCAAAATGGGAAAAACACGGCACTAAGTAGACCCTGAAAAGGACATTGTTTACCATGTGAGCTGAAACAGGAAAGCAGATGTTCTCCTTGTTCAGCCTCAGCTGGGAACGTGTGCGTCAAACAGGTGAGCTCGAATTTTTTGTCCCTGTGTGTGTGTCCACAAATGATCATGAAAATGCCATGAGTATTAAACGTTTTAGAAAGTGAACATTTATCATAGTAAACAGTTTTTTTTAAATGTATTCGGGGTTGCAAATACATTTTGGCTATTAGGAGAATTCACAAGCACAGAGTCTGTGAATAACGAGGAAGAACGTATGCGTGATAGACCTGTTTTACTCGCTTGGTTCCGAGTTAAGAAGGATGTAAAGTGCAGTGAGAGGAGAATGCATAAGATGGTGCGCATTCTGTTTCACATCCCCAATGCAGACACCTGAGGGAAATAAGGATGTGTAATCTGGAGAAAAGACCTGGTGGGAGAAAAAAGAAGGAAACGCAGATCTGTCTTCGAATGTTAACGTCACTGGAGTGCTTCCTTACTGTTCCCTGTGCCCGCATCACCTGCGGTCTCCCGGCAACTGTCCCATCACGAACCACCGAGTGTCTGTAGTCCGGCTGTGTTCCTTCCTCGTGCCCCTCCCCTCTGTCCACAAAGAGCAGGACCCCTGCACCATCAGTCAGCCAGGACACGCGCCTTCTTCTCTAACAATTCATTGCAAACTTCACGGTATTATTCCTAACTGGAAAACCATCTATCTGCTTCTTGATGATATTTTATTGCAGTTATCACTTGCATTCCATTTGATAAACTCCTTCTGAATACATTAAAAAACACATATTA
Organism: Monodon monoceros; assembly: GCF_005190385.1. Taxonomy (NCBI): domain Eukaryota; kingdom Metazoa; phylum Chordata; class Mammalia; order Artiodactyla; family Monodontidae; genus Monodon; species Monodon monoceros. The sequence goes on along the minus strand of NW_021703770.1, from coordinate 75,156,822 downwards.
TAAAATTATAATGATAAATTCATAATTTTAATTTATATTTTTCTGATTATGAAAGCAAATGTATTTATTATAGAAAAATTGGGAAAGAGAGAAAAATCTAAAACAACAAAATAGTTCCCCTGGTCTCACCACATAGAAATAGAAATTGTTTACATTTATTTTATTTGTTAAAATTGTAGTTAAATTATTCATAACATAGAATTCGCTATCTCTGCCAATTTTATGTGTACCGTTCAGGGGTGTTCAGTACATTCACTTTGTTGTGCCACCATCACCACTATTCATCTCCACAGATCTGTTCATCTTGCAAAACTGAAACTTTGTTCCCATTAAAAAAACAATTTCCCATTTCCTCCCCACCGCCAGCCCCTGGCAGCCACCATTCTGAAAAACAGCAAATTCTAACACGTTGCTTTTCGTCATGCTGCGTCATGATATGCCCAGGTATGCTCATTCTGTATTATTGTTGGAATGCCCATAAGATGACTTGACTTTTTATACTGATCTTCTTTTTATAACCATACTTGGATTTAGCAGAACAGCATATGCTGAAACTAACTTGAGAGTAGGTTTCAGGAGATCTATCGCTGGAAGAAAGAAAGGGTATAACCCAGAAAAAGCCATTGTAGCACTTCGGAATGGTAACATTCAGAAATTGGATGACATTAGGGTCTCCAAACTACACTAACCACACACTCCTTTAGATGAAAAAGTCTCCTAAAATATGTACATTTATTTATGAATTATATATGTATCTATGCAGTTATACTAAAATGCCATGCACGTTATAGAACAATAAAAATATAACATCATATATATTTGATATGTCCTTTGATTTAGTATATTTTATTATCTTTTGAAATCCTGCTCTAAACTTTGCTATACAGTCTATTTTTTAAAGCTATTTTATTTATTTAACGTGTACCAGACAGTTGTCACACACACTCGTCTTTAGAATTTCTGGGAATAAGCTTAATATATTTTAGTACTTAGCATTGACGGTTCTTAGTGCTGAAAAAGGATTTCTCATGTTACAGAAGGATCCAAATGCGAGGAATACATCCTTGACTGTGATCGCTTTACTCGGATACCTGTGGTTCAATTCCACCTCTCAATTATGCAGAAGTTATTATTGACATTCAGCTTGAGAATTTTCATAATACCTGATGTCAATGAGCTGTTTTTGAAAACTAATAGGAGAGTGTTACGTATTTATAGGTTTAACAAATGTGTTCAACCTATCTGAAACTCCTCATTTAGAAGAATTTAAAGAGATTAAGAAGTTCCATTTACAAGTTTTATTATTTCGAAGATATGAAAGGTTTGTTTTTTGCGTGTGAAACACATCATTTACGGAGCAAATAATCATATAATGACGTGAACATTTCTAAATCTCTGTAATTAAAATGTTTCTCCATATCATGACTTTCTTTCAAAAGCAGCAATCTTCTCAGTGTTAAAATGTCACACTTACCCTGAAGGGATTGAGCTGCTGTCATTATTTTCAGTGACTGCTACACGGCATACTTTTAAGTTCCATTTGTTATCACAGAAAAGATAAGTCACTTATTTTCTTTTTGTCTAAAATAATCGTAACTTGTTTGTTTAGCAACATGTTTAAGAAAAAAAAAAGTAAAAACGTGTGTAGTCTAATGATTTCCATAGTCAGTCCTACACAGATTCAAAACTTCATATAATCCATACTCTAATTTATCTGGTCAAAGTAAAATTCAGTAACCTGTAAGTTAGCAAAAGGCTGAGTCTACCTTGATGGAATCCTCATTTTTCCTTCCGGTTACTCCCGTAAATTATGAGACATGAGAACGTCTGACATGTGTACCTCAGGCTTCCGGGACCCTGGTCTTCTTGCATCAACTATTTTTACCCTTGATTATATTCTTTCCTTTATTCTTCCGTATCTGTTTTGTGGAGTTCACGTTTCTCTTTACTTTTAGTCTGTGACCCTGAAACCATCAACCTCAGTCACAGTGTTTCCCACCTCCTTCACTCCTTCCTCCGCTCCCCTCCCCTTTCTCACCCCTCCACCCCACTGCTCTCAAGGTACCTAAAATGTGTTCATGTTGGTCCTACAGACACACTGATGACACCTCTAAAAGGGAAACGTTATTATTCGGGTCTTAGACGTCAGAGTGGAAGGAAATTGCACAGGTGACCAGGTCATGGGGGCTGGGATGTGGACCCAAGCTGATCTAACACAAATCTCATTCTCTTCCCCACAGGCCACCCTTCTTGACTAATATCTAGTAATGGATTACAGATGAACAAGGTTCAAATGTCAACAAATTGAGGTTTTCAATATTAAAGCAAGGGCTATTCATTCATATTTAAGAACACCCAAAAATCTCACAATGGCCGTTTGCATTTTAGACAGCTAGAAGGATATGTTTAATTTAAGTACGTTTATACGATCACGTGAGAAGAATTGAGCTCCGTGGCTCAGAGCGCTCTGTGGGGTTATTTGACTTTGGTTCTGAGTCTTTGGGGGCTTGGTGCCTTTCCTTTTGCCTTGCAGCTGCTTTGCGACTCCATACATTACAGAGATTCGAAGGAAATGCAAATGAGGCTTGTCTACTTGACATGAAAATAGATTCTGTCTGGATGAGCTTCTTTGACTGTCTTCCCCCACCCCAGTCCCTGGAAATGCCAGTTTTCTTTCCATTTGCAAATTCATTTCAGGGTATTGATCTCTAACTGTATCTCTTCTTCGGTTTCTCCTTTGAACTAGCTGTCACATCCTATCGATTTTCTTGTTAATAACTAGTTAAGTAAAATATTGAACATGTGTTAGTTTTACATCTATATGAGATTTATAATTTTATCCTTTAACAATAAAATTATAGAGAGGGAATCCTATTTAAAAACATTTTGTATTGATACAATTAGGAGAAACTTGAAAGATTTATTTAATCTTCCTTCAGATTAATAAACTCCGACATATTGAAATTGGTTTGTCCACAGCTAATACCATAACTGCTGCTCAATACAGATGCCTTGACCGGAGACTCAAATCCAGTGTTTTTCCCCGCTTTGTTACAAACTATTTTATTATGAAATAATTTCTTTAATGAGTCTACCTTGAGTTAAAGTAATGATACACTGCCAATTCATGAAATAAAGACATTAATAGCAAGTAGAAAGTAATCTATTTTTTACTTAATTATTTTAAATTAATTTTCAATGAACAGTCCCTAGGAAGGAGCAAGAATTGCAGAATTATTTACATCACTGAGGGCAGCAGCTAAGAATATGATTATATGTCAGAAAATAGACTTTGTAAAGTCTATCAAAAAACTTAATATGGTCACAAGCGGAAACACTAACAAAAAGACCATGCTATTCTAGTATCACTTAGGCATCTACATATCATTTTATAGATCGTGTTGATGGATAATTTGTGCACACGAGGAAGATAAGTCTGCATTCATCCCTTTTCCTCTAGCTTACTAGCTGTATAATCTTATATTAGGGATGTAGAAAAAAGTCTTCTTTTTTAATGGAAAACCATGCGCTGTTTATCTTACACTCTTCAGAGTTATCAGATTCTAGCCCTGTTTATAGCCTTTGATTTTACAACCCTGTGCAAATTGCAGGTAATCGATAGGCAAGCTGATTCTGTCCTGTCTAGTAGTGGTTTTAATGGACTTTGTCGGGGAGGAAGAAATTTTTCTCTACTTGTCCAGGTTCTTCTGGCTGGTCTAAGAATTACACTGACGTGAGACAGATTAACAGGAGAAACTCAAAGAAAAGTTTCATAACATGAATATGAACCCGTGGGCGAGACCCAGGAAAACTAAGTAATGCACGAAAATGGTTGAAGTCTTCACCTTAAATAACATCTTCAGCTCAAGGCTAAAGGGATGTCGGAGGTTTGGGACCTCGCAGGGGAGGAAGGCGATTGATGTGGAGACGCAGAAGCAAACATTTGGTGAACACGTGTGTACTGGGCCAGTGGACACAAGGGACCCAGAGAGGGCTTTTAACACACAGACCCTGCTTGCTCCCCTCGTCTCCACACCTGGCCTTGCCTCCTCCCTGCGGTGACAGTTTCTCTCTGGAATGGGTCCTCCATCCACATCGCCAGGCAGATGGAGAAAGGCCAAACGTTCTTCCTGAGTCTTTTGGACCTTGAACATGATCAGCCTAAATTAATCCTCATGCCAAAGAGACACATTGTGGGGTAGCATATTTTTTTCCCCTACAAATTCCTCCACTTGAGGAAAACCAATTTTATCCATTTTGCAGTTGGTCCTGGCATTCCCTTACTCCATGTGAGTTTGTGTGTTTTTTACTTTTCCTTTGAATAGGCTATAACATCTGCCTGGTCACGTCATATGAGTAAATAAATTCTCTAACATTAGCTTGTTTTTCTATCTCTATGTGAATCATGATTTTACTTTTTCCTGAAAATTTTCTTTAACAGTTTCTTACTCTATAAGGGTTTGGGAACTGTTAAGTTAGGTAATACATTCTAGGTCCTTGGCACATAATGTATTTTGTGTTTGTGGCTTATGTTATATAACATTCAATGTTTCCCTTACAATAAACTGGAGGTGTCTAATATTTACCTGCTCGTATTAATCAGTAGAAAGGCCTTTCATGAGTGGGCAAAGGTAACATGAGATTTAATCTAAGTGAATCACGTTCTCGCTTAGCAGATCAATTTATCAAATGGATTTATATGTTGTTCCTTTCCACTGGCTTTGAGCTATGTGTTGTCAATTTTAACAGGAAGCTCTCTCTTTGATTATCAGAGCAGACAGTAAACTATAATGCCAGTAAAGCCCACATTCCTTTAAGAAACGCAAATGCTAAGAAAAAGGCTTTCCATGGCATGCCTTAAGTTCGCAGACTTTGGACCTCTGGACATCAGTGGCTAACAACACCAGGCTTTAAGCCAATTCCAAAGCATTGGTCAATTCCAGGAAGTGGTGGTTGTTTCCAAACCCCTTCAGTATGTTTTCCGTTGTCAATCCTTTGGGTCAATCAGTTGGGGAAAACCACACTAAAAATTTACGACATCAAGAAAGCAAATAAAATCTTTTTCAATGGCCTTTCACGACCATGGAACATCAGAAGAATTCTTGAATTCTTCTCCACTCTAGAAGATTCTTGTTAGGTTTACTTTCCTCCCAAAATGTTAATCACCAATACGCATTCTGTGTCATGAAGATTTCCCTTGATGCCTGAGAAATGCTTTGTTCTTAAGCGTAGCTGAAATTTCTGCATTCTATTATCGTGCTCAGCAATTTAAAAGAAAAGTATTTATTCTTAAATTGAAAATCAGTGATAAGAAAAGATAATGGTTAATTCAGAAATGTTGAGAAGTCCTCCAGGTATTATTCTCAGTCTCAAGTCATAAAAAGAGAAATAAAATAAAATTTCTACAACATCATATATACACGTAGACCAATAATTGCAGCAACTTATAAAAAGGAATGTAGTGAAAGTGATTCAAAGAGGTGCTCTTAGAAAAACGGAGGGGTGGGTAACCCAAGGAGGAAGCCCCCTGGACTGCTGCTGAGGTCCCCTCTGCAAGTGGGAGACAGTGTGGGGATGGGGTTAGATCAGGTTTCGGAAAGTCATTTTAAGGGTGAGGTGAGGGCACAGAATAAGGGGTAGGGAGGTAACTGAAGTTCGAATTGCCGTAAATGCTCCTAATGTCATGTGCACAGGGTGCAGAAAGATCTTTTAAAAAGCAGTAAGAGTTCTGAATCATCAAACACTTTCTGGAGAATGAAATTCAAGGTCCAGACACGTGCTCAAGCCAGAAGGGTCATCAAGGAGTGGGTCTGACAAGGCCCCAGCCACTCCTCAGAGAGCGGAGGTGAGTGGTAGCCCGAGTGGTGCTGTGGTCAGAGGAGGGCTGCGGACGTTTCCTCCTCAGCGGTTGGAAGGAGGGTATTACGTCAAGGCAGGAAGATTCCGGAGAGTCTGATGCAAGTTTTCTGACAAGGCATCTGTGAAGTCAAATCCGGCCTCTGTCCCCTGACACCAAATTAAATCTCAGAGACAGAGTTTTGGGTGAAGTAGAAAAGAGTAGCTTTATCGCCTTGCCAGGCAAAGGCGGCCACAGGGGGTTAGTGCCCTCGAAACTGTGTCTCCCAACCTGGAGGGGGTCGTGAGGAGTTTTATAGTCATGGGTCAAAGAGGGCGTGGTCAGCTCGTGGACGTTCTTCTGATTGGTTGGGGGTGAGGTCATCGGAGCCGGCATCATCAAGCTTCTGGTTCCAGAGAGCCCGGGGTCTATGTGCTTGTGGGCAGTATACTGTTAACCGTTAACTTCTCCCACCTGGTGTGGGTTTCAGTATCTGCAGCACAGCTCAAAGGTACTGTGTGTACCCCTCGAGGGGGGCCCGGGACCCTGCCCCCAGGCTGCACCATTGTTTCCAGACTGCTCCTCCCTTGTCTCCGCATCCCCTCTCTTCCCTGATTAGCATCTATTTGAACCTCCTCCTTGGACCTCAGGGAAGGTCACGGAGGCTGAATGAAGCCTATTTCCTGTAATTGAGAAACGGGGGACACAGAAAGGCTTTTGAGTCCAGGAGCCCACAGGGTCCTGCTCAGTTTCAATACTGATGACAGAGGTCGTGTGTGTGTGTGTGTGTGTGTGTGTGTGTGTGTGTGTAAGAAGGCCCCCTACTTTCCTGAGAATAAAGAAAAGGACAGAAGACTTTTTGAGGACCCCATGGACCATTCAGTGGAGATGCTCCAAAAGGCCTTGAATCTAAATTCTGAAGGTCATGCCTGGGACGGTGGGTCTGGGCATCATCACCATGCTGTCATTTATTAAACCCAAAGATTCAATGAGATTATTTAGAAGGGACCAAGTCTTTAACTCTGAAGGAGAAATATAGGTTCCAAAATCTAACGCCTGCGAGTTAGACTTTTCCCTCAGATGAAATGTCATTCAGCCAAAGCCTTTAAAAGTCAACTTGAAAAGGTTTGTTGAGTTATTAGCCATCAATTTAGTGAAAAACTGTCATTGTTGTGACGAAAACTTTGAGATTAGATTCCTCACATTTTAATACAAGGTCAGTAATCAAGTTCACACTCAGAGCACTTGTCAATTACAGTGACTGTTAAGCTTCTGTGAATTTACCTGTTGAAGCGCCTTGAAAAGCAAGAGGCAGAGAGAACACTTAGCCCATTGGGGGACTGTTAAACTTTTCAAGTGCTTCAAGTAGCCCCCTGTGGAGACACTTAGTGAAATACCATGAAAATATTCTATGTGAAAGACTAATTTTCCTGCTGGTTAGAAAATAATTGTGTGTGTGACAAATATTTTTCCTGCCATGGTACATAGAATGGTTTTATTTCAGTCCTGACAGTAACCTAAGTATATTTCACTCCTGACAGTAACCTAATAATACTAGGATGATAGAGTATTAATTCTGAAGACTGGGTGTTTAAAAAATTTTATATTGAGATGAATGTCAGTGACTTATATTTTTCCTGAATTGAATCTGCATTAAAGAAAGCCATTTTTCACAGCAAGCACCTGTATTTAATGATGTGGGTGATTATGGTAAATTGTTTGTGTTGTGGCTTTGTCCTTTTTCCTCATGTAATTTTTTTTCCCATAATTAATTCCCTGATCTGTTGAAGCCTTGGGTAATGAATTCTGTTATGTACTGGTAATTAACTTGCGACACAACTTTGAGGAAAGACAACTGATTTTCACTTCACCTTTGTAGCAGTGCCTCACTAATAATTTGAGACTTTGTTATATTTTGTAAACATTTATTAGACATTTAGTGTCTACTCAGGGGTATATCTCAGAGGCTTGTGTTTTTGTTCCCATTTCAGAGGTGAGAAAACTGAGGGGCATCGAGAGTATGACACAAGGTCCTGGTAAAGCCCACTTTCCTTTACACACTTAGGACTCTTCCTGTGCACAGAGATTCCACTTAAATCTGCCCTCCTGGGAGGCTGAGATACTCTATCCATGTGTCCTCCTACATGAAACCAAAAAGCACAGCATCACTCCCTGTCTACAAGAAAGACATTGGGATTAATTAACTTAAGCAAGATGGAGCTGAAAGCTCAGCTCCTCTGTACACCACGGACGAGTTGAATCTCAGAGACAGAGTTTTGAGTGAGGTAGAAAAGGAAAGCTTTATTACTTTGCCAGGCAAGGGTGGCCACGGCGGGCTCCTGCCTCGAAAAACTATGTGTCCCCTCTTGGAGAGGACAGTGAGGAGTTTTACAGTAATGGTTCAAGGAGGGCGTGGTCAGCTCATGGACGTTCCTCTGGTTGGTGGTGAGGTCATCGGGAGTCGGCCTCATCAACCTTCGGGTATCAACCCGTCTGGGGTCTCGTGACTGTGGGCAGCATACCCTTAACTTCTCCCACCTAGAGGGGGTTTCAGTATCTGCAAAACAGCCCAAAGATATTGTTGTGTGTATCCTTTGATGGGGAACCAGGACCCTGCCCCAAGGCTGCTCTTGACTGTTTCTCCCTGGTCTGGCATCCCCTCCCTTCCCTAGTTAACAACTGCTTGAATCTGCTGTTGGGACTCAGGGAAGGTCATGGAGGCTGAATGAAGGCTATTTCCTGTAATCAAAGAAATGGGGGACACAGAAAAGCTTTGTGCCCAGGAGCCCCACAGGGTCCTGTTTGGTATCAGTAGGAAGCTCCCAACCCTGTCCCCCGCAGAGACATGACTTAATGACAACCAACAAGCATACAAATGGACTTATTTACAAAACAGAAACAGACTCACAGACACAGAAAACAAACTTATGGTTACCAAAGGGGAAACATGGGGGGGAGGGATAAATTAGGAGTTTGGGATCAACATAGACACACTACTATATATAAAATGGATAATCAACAAGGACCTACTGTACAGCACAGGGAACTCTACTCAGTATTCTGTAATAACCTAAATGGGAAAAGAATTTGAAAAAGAATAGATACATGTACATGTATAACTGAATCATTTTGCTGTACACCTGAAACTAACACAACGTTGTAAATCAACTACGCTCCAATATAAAATAAATTTTTATGCAAACCAGTAAATAAAGATAAAGAAAGCAGAATAAATCCAACCCCAATATAAAAATATTCTGAAGTTGTAGTACTTTAATTAGTCTAAGTAACTTTATTTTCTATATACAGACAACACGTTGTAAACGCGATGGCTCTAATTGGATGACGATCTATTCGTCCATGGTCAGTGCAGGATAGTCGTGGATGTGCTGCTGTAATAGCCAATTCAACAGTCTCAGAGGCTTCACAGATGAAGGGTGTGTCTCCCTCCAGCTGCTGGCCGTCCTGGCAGAGCTTCCACGACCTGAGAGTCACCGTAGCAGAGAGAGAGTGGGTTTAGCAAATTATGCAGTTACTCCTAAAACGTATGTACAAGCAAGCCTAAAGGCAAGGGTGGAGGAGGCTGGAATCCTAGCGGATCAGTGCACAACCTCCAGCCTCCACACTTTGCCATCAAGGTCATCATACAACTCGGGAGCACTTAACTCTCCATACAGTCAGCTCTCCGCTCCCCATATCATGAGTGTCTCTAGATCCTTTTATGGAAAAGAAAAAGGGCCGCAGTCACTTGCCTAAAGCATGAGATACACAAGGACCACCCAAATGAGAAATGCCACCGGCGCGTGCATTTTAGCAGAGACTGGAAGGCAGCACGGCAGTGGGAGAGCTTTCGGGTGGACGCGGGAAGCTGGCGGTGGTGAACTAGGAGACATCCTATATGATGGGTTAGGGGAGCACACTGGGTTTTCTCCGATTGACTCAGAAGTTGGAGGAGGTGCAAAACCAGAGAAGCCAGCAGTTACTAACAATATCCTGACTATTGTGGGCGCACCCCTGGAGAGGCTGTGGCTGGGCTTCCTGGACTGGTCGCGGCCAAGGCTGCGGGTCCGAGTTCTCTCGTGATACAGAGCTGGCGTTTCTCCGTTTTTATATTCAACCTCTCAGTGTGTTTCACTTATTTTCATTGACTAATGAAAGTCACGTGTCTTTGAATTAGTTTACGATGGAGGAGAACTTCTGTATTGACTCATGACGGCCACAGTCAGTGATTAAGATGGAGGAATAGCCTTTAAGAGTGTAATATATCTTTACATAAATTCGTTAACAAGAGACAGTCCTGGCAGCCATCGGCATATAAACTTATGTTGATCTATTTCTCGGCACAGCAGATGCTTTTATCCCTCATCTCCATTTTGGGGGGATAGGCACAGAGAAATTTCCATTTCATACTTCACAGTCAGTATGAAACCTTCTTTACAAGCAAAAATCTGCAAATATTCTCTGTGGTAAATATATAGATATATATACATACAAGCACATGTACACACATATACACATATTTATATACATATCCACACACATGCATACATGCTCATATCAAGGACGGTCAACCATGCAGGTATTCCTACTCATTCATCCATTATTTTGCCTCTTGAGTTTAGACTATTACATAGATCATCTGAAATAGACTACATGAACATGAAATAGACCATTTATAGGAAACAGGTATTCTAGTATAGTGTAAAAATTATCTTTCATAACATAAATTCATTGTCTTCAGTTAAAAAAAAAAAAATAATAATCCAGAGTCTGATGTTTTGCTTTTCTCTTAAAAAGTCAATAAAGAGCACAGAAAATTTTTATTTATCATTTTTTATGAATTAGCCCATGTATATAACATGGCTTATGGAATCTGATATAAATCACAGATCAGAAAATGAACAGCAAAACTTTTTATAAGTAAATAGCCAATTAAATTGTTCGTTGGCAAACAACTCATATTTTAAAGAGGAGCTTAGTTTTAAGAAAGTTGTCTAAGTATGAAATAATGACATCATTATTTGAATAGAGTGTGACTCTTACAGGGTACTGATAACACGCCTCTGAGGCTATTTCTACGCCCATCATCCCCGAAGATGCACGGGGATGCATCTGTTCTCTCTGCTGTCCCACTTGCCCATCACTGGGCCTCCTGGCTCTGCGCCCTGCTGCAGACCACACCTCTCGCTGAGGTGCTCTCCCTGGGGTCCAAGCAGCTGTCCCCTCCTGACTGCACTCCCCACCTGCTGTGGTGCCACACATGCCCAGGCACAACACTGACCAGCTCTGATCCTTTTTCCTCCTAGTCATTCTCTTCTCGGAGAGCTTCAGCTCTTCCATGCTTTTGCCTGTAATCTCTATAGCCACAGACCCTGTCCTGGTGAGCTTGGGATGCTATAGCCAATTAACATAGGCCGTGTGAGTTAAACAAGTTCCTTTCTCACAGTTCCAGAGGCCGGGAAGTCTGAGATCAAGATGCCGGCACAGTCAGGTTCCTGGGGAAGGCCCTCTTTCTGAATTACAGATGACCATCTGGCCTGTCCTCACGTGGCAGCAAGAGGAAGGAGAAGCAGCAAGCTTTCACGTCTCTTCCCGGGCGTGCCTCTTATGAGGGCACTGATCCCATTCATGGGGGCTCCACCCCCAAGACCTAGCTACCTCCCAAAGGCTCCACTTCCTAAGACCATCACCCTGGGGATTAGGATTTCAACATATGAACTGGGCAGGGGGGGCACAAACATTCAGTTCACAACAGTTCCCAAACTATAATAGCACAAGAATCACTTGGGAAGCTTGGTAGAAGTGTACACAGCTTGGTCGGAGATGCTAATGGATCCAGACTTGATCTATGGTCCACGATTGCCTGAGTCACCAAAGCCCAAGCTGACCGTCTCCTCTGATTTAGAAACTCTCTCACCTCCTGTGTATTGATATTTCTCCTTGGTATTTAACAGACAACTCAAATGAAGCACGTGCAACACAGGACTCCTCACGGCATCAGGACATTCACACGCCCTGGCTCCCTTTCCTCTCTACATTCATTTCAGCCCTCCTTCACTGTGTCCCATGTGCTATTTTCTTGATCCACATTCCTCATGTTCGGTAGCTCCTTCCAACCACTGGACTCTTGCCACTGTTTCTTCTGCTTGCATCCCCTTCCACTAGGGCTTTCTCTGGTTCTTTTCAAAAGCTACCTCTTTGGAGAGGTCTTTGCCACCCACTTTCTCTAGGGAGCCCCCGACTGCAGCCCACAACACCCAGCTGTTCAGTATCTCTTCACAACGAGGCTCTGTTCACAGCTGTGCTCATGACCTGTGCTAACGTCATTTGTTACCTGTTTACTGCCTTTGTGCCAATGACAGGTGTACAAGCATCAGATAGCAAAGATTGCCTGTCTCTCCACGGTAGACCCAGAGCTGGGCACAAGGAAGATGTTAAACAGTAGTGTTGGAAAAGAAGATGGAAGGAAGGAAGGAAGGAAAGAAGAGAGGGAGGAAGGGAGAGAAGGAAGGGAAAGAAAAAGAAAGGAAAGGAAGGGAGTGAGTGCGGGAGGGACATGTCTCTAATATGTATCCTGTTCCCAAAAGTCATTCTGTGTTTTCACGTCCTTCATGCACCTTTCTTTTTTTCAGCCGACCTTTTTCTAGCACCTTAGCAGCTTAAACTTTCAGAGCGAAATAACTTGTTCAGATACAGTGGCTTTCATGTTTTCTATGCAGTAACACATAAAAAGAAAAGGAAGGGCTTTTCCCAGGGTATGCGGCAGAATTAGCACCTTTCCTGATTGGAATCCTTCCTGAATGCAGTCTCTAGTGAGGGTATGGTGGGGTGAGCCTGAGAGTGGATAGAGATAAAGTGAAATTTAATTAAGCTAACAATATGATGGCCTTGTCCTTGGCTAACATAGAGGAAATCTGTATCTGTGGACACGTGTGAGCAATTAGCTTTCTGGAAGATCTTCTTGCCTCTGGTAATTACACATGTTGTACGATTAGCAACATAACCAGCTCCTTGACTTTTCCAAGGTGGGAGAGCCACAGGATGTCCCGGGAGCTGCTCTGGACCGGAGTCTGAAGCTTAACGAGAGGGTGGGACTGAGATTTGGGAAGCCCACAGAGGCGTCCTGCACACTTTCCCACCTCAGTTTCTTCCTGCCTAGAATGGGAATAAAATAGCACTTACCTCATATGACTGTTATGATAATTTAATTAGTGACTATATGAAAAGCATTTAGGAAGTGCTCATTAAATGTTCATTTTCATAACCCAGTTTAGGATTCTTGATTCTCCATACCTGACTCTAGCCGTGTTTATTTTGTTTCCTAATTCCTCTTACACAGCATTGGTCTTGCTCTCAGTTTTGTTATTATTCCTCATTTTCCATGTTAAATTGTAATTATTATTGTGATTATAATTGTAATATTTTAATTATATGCAAGTCATGGCTCTCTATAAGTCCCCTAAAGCCTTCTTATTAAACAAGTCATAATGTCAATTAGATTTGTTGATTACAACGTACATTTATTGTCAGTTTTATGCCTGGTAGCGTTTGCCTTAAACTACAAAGCCTTTTAAAACTCTAGGTAGGAATGCAACCTCATCTACTCGGACTCCTTGCCACCCATGTGAGCATCAGTGCCAGGGAATTTGGTATTTTATGATTTTATCCTTCTAAATCAAGGTGAATGTTTATCAATAAATCAAAAATGAACCAGACAATAAATAATGGAAAAAATCTTCCAAGTGACTATTCCCCAAATAAATATTAATTTAATGAGATAAATATGACATAAAATAATATTTAAATTATTCTAGACTATATAGATAGTTATTTTAAACTATTTTTATATGTGTGTCAATTGTGTAATATTTCTATAAAATCTTTTTTATTTTTCAGTGTTATTAGGTACCTAACACACAGTACTTAGTGAGAGACTGCTGGCAGAATTCAGAAGAGTATTCACACCTACCCCCTCAGTGTACACCGTCCAGCCTTGTTGAGTATATATTTACACAGATGAACTAAAGCTATTGCTTTTGATGGAAATCAATTTCTAGCCCAGTTATACACAGTTTGATATTGTTGTGGTTTTTCTAACAGACACATCTCTAAAGTATGATCTCATTTATTGATGCTAATGTTAATCAAAACATACACAACTCTAAATTGTGTCCTCTCTTCCTGGTTTTCATTATTTTAACCTATTTTAAAATGCTACTTTCCTTATACTTAAAAACATGTTTCAGAGCAGGCTTGCTTTTATTTCTTTTCTTTTGTCTTTTCCAAATTAGCAAAGTAGAAATAAGATGGACAGTGGCCTCAGAATCACGGCACCAGCACTTGCTCAACGGGTCATCCTGGGTAAGCTACCAGGCTTCTCCTTACTCACTTTCCCTCCCTGTAAGATGGGGATAATTCTCTCTTCCTTCCAGAAGCACTACAGCGTTCTCCGAAAGAGAATATGGCATGATTGTTCATATTCTCTCATGATTGTTATGTTTACATCCATTTAACTGTCAATTGTTAGCATTTAGAGGGGGGATAATAAATGCTTGATAATCATGTAGAGGCTACTGCTTGGATATTATTGGGTGTTATTGAAAGACGTCTAGCGATTCTTTGAAATTCTGTAATTTAGAGCATGACTTTTATGCTGAATCGTCCTAAGTTACTGTCATTGTCCCATAAATCACAGCCAGGAGAACGAGGTTTCTGACCTCCACTTGTGTTGTATCCACCTGTTTCCAGTCCGGTTACACAGATATTCACTGGCGGGGGAGAATCTATGTTCCAGAACCCCTCTGATAACACAGGTGGGCCAGGCAGGGTGTCGCCCTGGAGAACAGTAAACTCTTAGGGGAAGAGAAGAGGGTAGAAGAAGAGTAAACAGGCAGAATTTTCTTTCAATTCCATATAAGTGCAACAATAGGGGAAATAGGTTTGGGAGGAGAAAAAGGCTGAAGGGGGGGTGTTAATGATGGGGGCTTTCCAGGGAGTTACGCCAGCACACTCACCTGGGAACAGGTGGGAGACTGCGAGGGGGTTAAAGCAATAGAGTTGGGGGCTGTAGAAGGTCTATTCTCACACACACGAAAGAGTGGCCCTAGCATCTCACTGCACCGTAGCTTATTTTTCTGGATTAAGCAATTATATATGCCTGTCTATACTATAACTGATTAACCCAGAAAAATAAGCTATGGTACAGTGAGATTTATGGGTCATTATTTTGTTTGTGTGAGAATGCAGGTGGGCATTCGCTTCCGGGGGTCACTGTTAAATTAGAAACTTGCCACATAGAAAGTGAGAGTCATCTCTGGTTGATGAGATGCCCTTTCTTTTTAGGCGGTGTTGTGTTAGGTTTTCCGATCAGCTCCGTGGAATGCCCAGAACACTTGGGGAAATGGACCTCACAGCCCATGAACGCCCACGAGTCAAAGAGCAGATGGACATAAGGAGCCTGTGGTGATTGGTCCATCACTTGACAGTCTGAGCACAGTACAGATGCTTGAGGAATCCAGAGAGAATTGGGAAGAGGAGAGTATGAATAAGGGAGCAAATCCTTCAAATGCAAAATGTTATTGGCACAATCTACTTGAAACCCGCTTGATTTTGATCATTCTACCACTTTCTCCTCACACCTATTATAACATCTAGAATTCAAACACCTGTGCAAAAGGAAACACTTACGTGGAGGTGGACTTGCTCATAAACTATATTCACGAATCTCTATGAACGTTTCTACTGTTCTTGTATATAAGTCCTATGGAGTTGCCATGGAGGATATTAATGTCTACTGAAAAGAATGACAATTGTGCTGAATGCTAACCTGAAAAAACATAATTCATGTATCTTTTTTCTCTGCAGTATGTAATTCTAGACAATATAATCAACTTGAAATTGTTTGAAAGCTAGCAGAAGAAAATTCGTGGCTGTTCGGTATAGAATGGGATACCTCGGTCCATCTTATTTCAGACTCAAGAGGTCCACAGCACCAAAAAGAAGGAGCTATATTGGGAAAAAGCAAATGGAGAGACACATTTTTTTTAAGTCTTTAAATAAGGTTTATGTTCTGCTCTCTATTCCTCTCAATGGAAGCCTCTTTTAAAAATACAGGGCGGGGGAGAAAAATTACACGTAACAGTCAATGCCTTTAATTTTCAAGGAAAGTCTAAACATTAGAGTCAATCTTACTGTTTTCCAAAAATGGTCTCCTAGACCTCCTATGACATATGCAATTTTAAGGAGGATTTGCATTCTGTTAAAGTCAAATAAATGTATTAACTTTAAAAATAGAATCTTTAGCAAGATTGTAATGAGTTTCCAGGACAGAGTTGAACAGACACCCTTTATAGGTACACACCTGTATAGGAACAGAGAGACTGTGAGCTGATCTCAGTTTTCAATTTTTACAGCCTCCTTTGTCTAAGTGCCCCTCACTTTCCTTATTGACTGGTCCCTACCCATCCATGTCACCACTTCAGGGACGGTTCGCCCAGGAAGTCTCTGCTGGCACGTGTGTCCCTGTCTCGGCTGTGCCTGTGTATGTGTTGTCATCTGACATACGGGACCCTCCCTTGGTTGTGATGCCACGTAAATGAATTACCTGATACAGAGTCCAGAGCAGGCAGTAACACACATGCTAACTGAAACCAGGGAAAGAGTGGAGAAACTTTAAGTTTTGGAATCCACAGTGGCTAGTACATAATGAACCCTCAGGATCACATAAATGAAACAAATGGGTAGATGGACTGCTCTAATTCAAGGAGAGATGAGACATACTCTACGTTGAGAAAAAAATGGAACTTTAGTGAGGTAGGGTCAGGTAGGACAATAAATCAGTTTTTAATGAGGAATCCGACCAGCATTGTTGAGGCGATGCTTCTGCCTACGTGGCTGACAGCAAAGCAGAAGAACAGGCTTCATAGCCAAGGTGAGTTTTGCTATTTGGTGGTTTTCCACGTTACTTAAAACAGGAAGCTGTGACAGAGACGCAGGTTCAGTGCCCAGAATGTCCTATGACCAGAAAAGGGCATTTGTTGTTCTAGCTCATCTTATTTCTTATCTATTTTCTATACTATATATATCTGCTTTATTTTTAGTTAAAATATTACATTTATTTTAGAATCTCATGTAGCTCTAAAGGAATGTAAAAGTTTAAAAAGTTTTCAAATAACTCCCTTGAACATTTTGTCTTCTGACAGTCCAAGCAGCAGGTCAGGGAGCTTGCACCATCCCGGGGTGCTGAGGGGGAGCGACGGGCACTCCTCTCTCCTCCCTTCCTTATTATTTTCATATATTTTACTTTAATATATTTTATTAACCTGACAATATAGTTACTAATTTTTGCTTTAAACATTTGTCTCCTAAAGAAATCTTTGAAAATGAGAAAATTGTATTTACCCATTTCTTTCCATTTCCAGCCTTTTTGTAAATCAAAGTACCCATCTGGTACCATTTACTTCAGTCTCATGAATTTCCGTTAACATTTTTTTTTGTAACTCACGTTGGCTGATGAAGATTTTTCTTAGCTTTTATTCAGCTGAAAAAGTCTTTATTTTGCCTGCATCTCTTTTCAATCAGATGTAAAATTCTCAGTTGACAACTGAAATAAGCAAGAAGTTTCCACTCAAGACTGAAAACATGACATTTGTACCTAGAATCACAGTTTTCCAATTTTTGAAAGTCCTTTTTGGGGCTTTTGCTTTCTCCTTCAAGATATAGGTCTTTGAAGAAATTATCTGTTCATGGAAACAATTTTATCAAAACTGCAATTGTAATTTATTAATAATTTTTTTCGACGCAACCTGCAATGTCCTTGCAGCTTCTTCATCTGCATTTGTGACTTTGACACAAAGCTTAACAGTGAAAGATGGAGAAGTCCACGAAGTCATGAAGTCAGACACTTTTTAACCAAGGGAGACATTTCCCAGGTGTTTCAGATTCGATTTAAAAGGTCTTCACATGTCGCCAACACTGTTCTTAATGGCGTGGCAGTTTGGGCTTTTCCACTTCTGTAGGCGTTCTAAGAAACTACGGGGACAAACAGCATCTTTCCTCACATTGACATCACTTCTGTATTTGCCCAGATTAGGTAAAGCTCCAACTGTAGCAGAACCAACTCCACTGGACAAAGCACAAAGCATAGGCACATTTTCCAGAAAAATGAAAGATGTAAAGACTGTAGGGCGTATCTTATTTTCCTATTCTTTTTCCTTTAAAGGGGAAGAAGTCCTGGGCCAGCTGTCATTACGATGCCTGGCCCCTGTGTTCACCATGAAGAGACCGTCATCAGAAGACAGATGGCCCACAAGGGTCTTGCCTGGTCCACGGTGCGCCAGAGGGTCCTCTTCTCACAGGCCCAGTTCTCAGCACTAGGGTTCATTCTCCCCACCTTTCCTCTCTCTCTCCATCTTTCCCTCATCTGTCCATCTTCTCTTTGCCCTTTTTATTTTCCCTCCATATTTCACTCCTTTCTAGTAAACCATGAACTGAATAAGCAAATAAAACAACAACAACAAACAGATTTAAAGCAAAGGAACAGAGATTTGGTTCAATGACTCAATTCATCCTAAAATTTTGGCAAATATTACAAAATTCAAAAATGCGGCCAAGTTGCTTAAATCACAATGTCTATCTTAATACAATACCAGGTATTGTATATGTATACATATATATACGTTGTGATGTGTAAGAAATAATAATTATCTGCCCTGATGGAGGTGTTAGCTAACACTAAGGCAGCAATCGTACTGCAACATATAAGTGCATCAAATCAACACTTTGTACACCTTGAACGTACACAATGGCATAGCTTAATTATATCTCAATTTTTAAAATTCTGATTATAAATAATTGAATGTTTTCCCTAATTTGCAATGACTACCCATTCTCCTAAGATCATGCCATACTTATTAACTTACTAGCAACTTAATTTTATTTTTCAGTGTTGATCTTTTTTTTTACATATTAAAGTATTTCACAGATTGTGTAGATACTATTCTTACATGAGTACATTTTTATGCCACCCAGAGAAAATGTAATAATTGTTATTTAGCAACAGAACTGATCTAAATATATATGTGTAACCATGGGAAAGTAAGGGTATTTATTATTAGAGACATATAAACATATTATAATATTCTATATATTACATATACGTATAATGTTTCAAGTCCCCTTGAATATTGTAGAAGAAAGTATTGAGTACTTGTAAAAATCCCTGGACAGTTTTCACATCTGTTTCATTTCCGAAATCTAATCAGGACAGTTAATATTTGCTATCTGTGTTTTTAATCTACTAAACCATATTTTATAAAAGCAGAGTGTTTATAATAGTCTATGAACCAGGCTGTTATTTCAGAATGCCTCTTTCTTCTCATTAAAAGTACTTAGCAGCAAAGGGAACTTCTTTTGTATTCTGATTTTCCCTTATTTCTTTGTTTCCTCAGTGTCTTGACATATTGTGTTTTCCTAGTCCCCTTGGTAGCTATAAAAAGCTCCGTTTTCAAAAGCAGTAGAATATGAAATTGTTTTAAGCCTCACGAGCTCAGCTTTTTGTCTTCTACAAGTGAACTTTGCTGGTTGGAGAAACAAAGCAATCCATCTCCTTATCTTCTCTCATCTTTTCAACATCCAAATTTATCAAACCCAACTTTCTTATACATAAATCAATATAATGTGGGATGTTATTTATCGTCAATAATAAAGTGGAGTGGAGTATGTAATATGGATTAGAACGTGGTCAGAAGATACAGTTGACATTTGGATATGAGCCTTCCTACTCCGGAGTAATGCAACGCTCCCTGTTCAGGGGAAGACATCCCAGGTTGGATGGCTCTACCAGGTTTTGGGGGCAAGACGTGGAATTTACAGATGCAAGGACAGTTTCTGGATTATTTTCAGGTAAGATAGAATTGTCAATTCAGTTTTTAACAGAAAAGTAGAATTTTGTTTTCAAACATATGATTCACTACTGTTTGGTCACAAAATTTAATTTTCCCCTGGAGAGCTGGTTCATTTATTCTCATGTATTCTCCTTTCCTGCATGAGACCCAGGGTCACATTTCCAAGCCGCCATGGCTGTGATTTGCGAGGAACAGGGCAGGGCATGGAGGGTGCAGGACTGCTGTATGCATCTGAATATTTTCTGCAGCATCTGACCTCCAACTGTATGCAAGTGTTCATTTGATCAAAATTAATTTTACATAATGTTTTCCTATTATTAGTCTATGATAAAGCTGCTATATATCTACTAACAGGAGAAAATAAATTATTCAGTGAATGTGGTTAACGTATAATTTGCTGAATATTTGAAAAAATTAAGTTAGTTATAGATTCCTACATCCTGATATCAGAATAAATCCCAGCTAAATAAAAATTTCTATAAAAACCAAACTGTATAATACATTTAAGCAAGGATCTTTTTCCATAAAATGCCTAAGTTTAAATGGGGGGAAAATGATCAACAGAACTAAATATGTAATTATTTTAAAATCTGCATATTATAAATTGATAACAAGTAAAATCCAAACTAAATCAAAATCTGTAAAAAAACAGTGGAATACTGTAAGACAAAGAAAGGGTTACCAGGCTTCTGTATAAAGACAGTTTTTAAAAAATCAATAAGACATAGTTGCGGACAGCTGGGCAATATTTTTGAAAGCTAATTTGTGGGAAAGTACATTCAATTATTGGTAAATATGTAGAGAAAATTAACTGGCAAAATTTGAAGTTGAAAAATTTCAAAACAAGATAATAGAGTCTTTATTGCTTATGGAATTGCAAATAATGCCGAGTTTTGATAAAGTGTTTTAGGAGTTTTGGATGTTTTTCTATGAAATACATCATAAATACAAATAATGCATGAAATGAATACTGATCATTTAAGGAATAATCAGACTGGCACCCATCACCCAGGTTAACAAACACAACAGTCTGGGTACAGTCTCACCAGCCACACCTTCCTCTGCTTCCCTCAGACTAACCTCTCTTGAATTTTGTGTTGTGAAAACCCTTGTTTTAAAAGCGGTCTACTGCCAACACATGTAGACATCTACATTTTATCATTTATTGTATATCAGTGTACAATCTATCATTTTCTGTTTCTAACAATTTTTCAAACGCTAAGCTCTTTCTTTGACTTGCTACTTTCTCTTAATGTAAAGTGTTTGAAATGGGTCCATGTTGCCGCCTGTAGCTGTAGCTCATTCATTTGTGAGGCTCTATACTACTCCATAGTTTGGAAGCATCAAAATATAGGTATACCTTTTACTCCTTATAGATCTTTGTGTTTACATAGGTTTTTTTCCTTTAATGGCTCCATGAGCAGTTTTATAGTTTGCCTTTTAGAGCCACATTTCTCTAAGGTATATAGCTAGGCCACAAAATTTATGCATTCTCATTTTAACAAATAATGTGAAGTTTTTTTGCCAAAGTGGTGTTTCTGGTTTAGGCTTTTATCAGCCATGGCTGAGTTGCTGTTGCCTCCCATTCTAATAGCTTCACTTTTTCTTAAACTGTTTGACAACTTCTTCCGATTAGGTGGATGGATCTCATTTTAATCGAGGTGGAAAGTTTGTAAAATCTGCTTTGCCCGCAGAGTTTCCCAGGACTGTCTCTATTTTCATCTGCAGACCTCAGTTCAGCTGTTCTCCTTCTCTGAGCACTTGGACAACAGCCCATCTTCAATTTCCCCCCCGAACGTCACTGACGCCATCCACATCATGTTTGATCGCGTTACCCCGTTTCATTTCTTGGAAGCAGGGGTCACCCTCTGGGACACCCCTCTTGGAGCAGGGACCCTGCCTGTTGTCCCCTGTTGAGTTGGTCCTGCTCACACAAGAGGAGGGATAAAAAACACCCCGGAGAGACACCCCAGGGGAAGGGCAGAGCCAGGGCGCCGCCGAGGGGCCGTGTCTTCCCACGTGTCCCGGCCTTCTCTTCCTCCGTCTATGCTGGCTGCGCTGGGCTACGTTTCCCACAACCTATGAGCCTAAGGATGCCCTCGAAGCTGACGTGTGCCTGGGAGGCTGGGTGACACGTGTTTCCAGGACGCGGGGCGCCGATGGCCCATCTCCTGCCCTCACCCACACCCACGCCGCCCTCCCCTCCCGCTGACGGTGCAGGAACAGCGACGTCCTTTGACTTCTTCTGCATCCTTGCTTTGCTAATCTTACCTTCTCCTCACCCTCTGGCCTCCTCTGAAAACGGCCGTGAAGGGCATCACACTTCTCCGACCGTTGTAACTGGATGCACAACCTTGGGTATTTTTGCTTTGGGCTTTTAATGTGTTACTTCATAAGTGACTACTTTTTCTCTGATTTAAACTGTATTTACTACAAGCGGAGTGGCCCTGTGTGTGCGCGCACGCGTGCGCATGTGTGCGTGCACACGTGTGTGTACACGCATGTGTGCGTGTCCTAAGAAAGTCAGAATCAGCTCTTTCCTCCCCACAGCCTGACGTTCACAGGAGATCACTGCCAACAGGGGAAGCTTACAACTGAGGTCAGTCTCCGCTTCAAGCTTGCTCAGAAGCCCACACTTAAGATGACAGGTTTAGCTGAAAGCAAATATAAATGAAAAACTTTGAAGATATCCTAAATGTACAAGCTTATCATGAGATTGTTATAAATAGCTCGACTGAGAAGAGACTGAGAACTCTCGGATCGCATCCACCTTTATTATCCTGCGCGATACTAAGCACCCTGAGTGGTTCCAGAGCCTCCCAAATAGATTTGACCCTAATGCACTCTAGTTTTAAAGTCAATCTCTTCTGCATAAATGCTGCTTCAAGTGTCCCCATGAACACGTCTCAATGACTTTTACTCTAATTGTAATGTGAAAAACTCCAATCAGTACATTTGATGCTGTTGAACTGTAAAGATTTCTATTTTCAAAGGATTGTGAATAACAAACAATAATTAAGGTACTTACAATGGCCCTTGTTCTGAGGCTCCCCAGTGGAGCCTCAGGGAGCCTCTTTCCCCTTCTT
The DNA here is from genome assembly GCF_005190385.1 of Monodon monoceros. Classification (NCBI taxonomy): domain Eukaryota; kingdom Metazoa; phylum Chordata; class Mammalia; order Artiodactyla; family Monodontidae; genus Monodon; species Monodon monoceros. Next base: position 75,133,996 of record NW_021703770.1, on the reverse strand, counting down.
CTGGGGAGATGTTTCATTGACATTCTCTCATCACGTCCTGGGCTTTTAATTCAGCTGTTTCCGCTGTGATGCGCTCTCCCCCGATGCCTTTGTGTTTCCAGATTCGTCCCAGGAGTCCCTTGTCTTTGTCTCAGGAACCTTTCATCAGGTGCTCACTTCTTTCCCAAACTGAAATCAGCCCCCCGCACCCCCCCGACCCTGTCCTGTGTTACCTTAGCAAATGCCATGACCTCGGGAGCTGCCTTTTCTGAGGGTAATCTATGTCAACTTTCCAAGCCTTTCAAAATGCTTCAGAAATCTACATTCCTATAAAAAAAAATCTACATGTACATGGCCACTGAGGTCGGGAAGACATGAATCATGTGGAAGTAGGTGTCCCCAGGTTGACAACACGTCCCCAGCCCAGGTGTCCTAACCACTGAGGTGCTAATTACACGGGGCGTCCATCGCAATCTTCCTTTATATCTTGAGTTTTCTTGATGCCACATGCCTGGTAAGTGTCCTTATCTTTAACCCAAACTAAAATTAAACAGCATCTGGTATGGGATGAATTGTGTCTTCCCAGATTCCTATGTTGAAGCCATGACCCCCAGTATCTCAGAATGTGACTGTCCTTGTAGACAGGGTCTTGAAAGAGGTAATGGAGTTAAAATTAGAGCATGAGGTGGGCCCTAATCTGATACCAGCTGTGTCCTTTTGAGAAAAGAAAATGAGGACACAGCTACATACAGGGGGAAGACCATGTGAAGACACAGGGAGAAGATGGCCATCTGCAAGCCAAGCAGAGAGGCCTGAGGAGAAACCAAACCTGCTGACGCCTTGATCTTGGACTTCTGACCTTCAGGACTATGAGAAAATAAATTTCTGTGGGTTAAGCCGCCCAGGGTCTGGTGCTTCATTCTGGCTGCCCTGGAAAACTAACACAGCTTCTCGGTGCTTAAACAATGTCCCCCTTGTGCTCAGGCCTGGGGCCACCTTACTGTACCTGGCTCTGCTCTGTTCACTCGGGGGTCTGCTTGAGCCCCCAAAGATCACTGTAGTAACAACACGGGTGTTAGAGAGAATCTTAGGTAGATATGAACTTTCATATTTTCATCTCTGATTTTTGTCTTCAAAATTTGTTTTCCCAAACAATTCAATCAATATTCCTAAATATGCATACTGTATATTTTGAAAAGGATTTTATGGATCTAAGCCTCCCTAGGCCAGTGTACACATCCCAGACAAATATCTCTACCAATATTATTTCCACTTCTATATCAAACTTTATGTTTTCTAAAATCATATCGAGCTTTATTTTTCCCTTTATAACCACTTTGTTTCTCTAAACTTATTTGTTCTTGCAAGTCAGTATCACATGTTCTGATTTTTGCAGAGCTGGGCCTATTTTTGTGTTTATTGCCTCCAGGGTTTCCATGAAATTTATTCTTTCCCCTTTGGATTCCTGTTTCCACTGTCCCCCATTATCATGAATAATGCTCCTGTCCACCTATGATCCTTCTTCAGTGACTTGAATTCAAGGGAAATCGGTGGAAGTTAATGCTCTCCATAATTTCCAGAATCTCTCCATGTCTCCCCATCTTTCTTGTGTAGAATTGAGACCAAAATATTTTAAATTTTCTTCTAACAAAATACTAAGCATTTACTTAGCTTTATCACCGTGATTCAAGTCCTGTGACAAATGCTTTGACAGATATGATTATTCTCCATTTTCCTGAAGAGGACACCAAGAGTTAGAAATTGAATGCATTTCCAAAACTCATACACGTATTAAATTTTGGAAATAATATGTAAACCCAGGTCTCTCTGATTTTACAACTAAACTCAAACCATCTATATGTATTCTTTTTTAGAGATTCAGGTTTATTTTCTTTTCATTTTTAATGACATTTATTGTTTTCTTTCTAATTTTACAAGCAATACGTATTCATAGCAGACAAGTTGAAATACATTAAACCATAAAGTGAAAGTTAACAATCACCCATAATCCCCATCCCCCAGAGATAACCATTTAGCATTTTGATGCATTTCCTCCCAATGTCTAGATATATATTTTAAATTGAAGTATAGTTGACCTACGACACTATGTTAGTTCCAGTTACACAACGTAGTGATTCGATATTTTTCTACATTTCAAAGTGATCGCCAGGATAAGTCTAGTTACCCTCTGTCACCATATAAAGATATTACATCATTATTGACTCTATTCCCTATGCTGTACATTTCACCCCGTGACTCACTTATTTTCATCTGTTTTGTAACTGGAAGTTTGTATCTCTTAATCTCACTCACCGATTTCACTCATTACCTCGACCCCTTCCCTTCTGGCGGCCACCTGTTTGTTCTCTGTATCTATGAGTCTGTTTCTGTTTTGTTCAGTTTGTTCATGTGATTTGTTTTTTAGATTCCATGTAGAGTGAAATCATACAGTATTTGTCTTTCTCTGACTTATTTCACTTAGCGTACGACCCTCTAGGTCTATCTATGTTGTCATAAATGGAAAGATTTCATTCTTTTTCATGGTTGAGTAATATTCCATCGCATATGTATACTATATCTTCTTTATCCATTCACCTACTGATGGGCACTTAGGTAGCTTTCATGTCTTGGCTATTGTAAATAATGCTGCAATGAACATAGAGGTGCATCTATCTTTTCTACTTAGGGTTTTTATTTCTTTGGATTAATACCCAGGAGTGGAACTGCTGGATCATAGGGTAGTTCTATTTGTAGAGTTTTGAGGGGAACCTCCGCACTGTTTCCCGTAGCGGCTGCACCAGTTTACATTCCCACCCACAGTGCACAGGGGTTCCCTTTTCTCCACACCCCTCCAGTGCTTGCCTCTGAAACCTCAGTGCTCCCTTCCCTGTAATGAAGGACCAGGAAGCATGGACTCCTTACCCTGCTTCCAGGCTGAGACACTGAATGTCAAGTGTGCTTCCTCAGGACACAGGTGTCATGGGCTTTGCCTCAGTTTATGCCCTAATCGCGTGCAAGATATTGAATCCCCAAGGGATCCAGAAACTGCATTCTTGAGCTGTTTTCAAATGGAATTTTAAACTACCTATCCTGAAAAAGTTATTTATTCTTATAAATAAAAAGTTATTTATAAGAAACAGTTATCTTAACTTTGACATTTGGAACAATTATAGGTAACTTTGAACACAAAATTTATATTTTATTCTGAGGTTGACCATGGAAAATGCACATCTCATAAACCACTTACTGAGACAATACTGGTTGAATCAAGTTATCCGATGTTTTAAGATGACCTTAGCTGGTGAAATATGATGACCAACTTTTATTGCAGTACCTTGACAACCCCTAAGGCCAATTGGTGCAAGCTGTCACCTGTGACACACGCACACTGAGGCTGCTAGGGCTCTGGTACGTCGTACTGACAGCTCACAAGTACGTATCAGTCAGTACTGCTCGGAGAGCCAGGAAATTGTTGTGCCTTTGTGGGCAAGATAGATTACCCATGCTAAGCTTGAAATTTTTAATTATGTGTGATTAAATGAGGCTCGCTGTTTGTAATTTGCATGCTCATACCCTTTCAGAATTAAAAGAATATGTATGTGTATATTTAGCAACAGCACAGAGGACAATTACTGATACAAGTAGGAAACCCGACAGAATACGCGTGAATTATACATTTAATAGCACACATTAGACTCCTCTGTTTAGAAAAATTAATATACAACATATTTATATTAAAAATAACTCCTCTGGTTCACAATGCACCTACTCCAGTGACTATATTTTTCAAATGTTACAGTGGAAATACCACCTTAAATCTGTCTACTTTATAGTTTAGAATGTGGCGAGGTACATGTTCACTTTTCTTACGGTGAGTTTTCATGACAGTTCATTTAATTTGATCAGTTACAGAATGTTTTCTGCAAAATCTCAGCCTTGCTAATGCTTCTAAAATTTTGAAATTAAATCAGAATCAAAATTTAAAATTACATATTAAATGGTAATATGGTATGATATAATGGCATGAAAGATAAACAAAATGTTCAGAAAAATGAAATATAAAATCTTGACTCTCCTTTAAAATAGCATTTTAAATCAAACAAATTTGCTTGTATCTAGTGCAATTCAGGGCATATCTCTGTTTAGAAATAAATGCAGAGAGAGAAGTCAGAACACCCAAGAGAAATGAGCGCTAGTCTCTTGTTAAGCAGAAAACTGTGTATATATATTCCCTAAGTTTGGTTTCTGCTCCAGAAACCTGTGCTTCGTAGCATTTCTAGTAACTTACTGAGGTGGCAGCGTTGCGGGGGTCGCCACCCAGCTCCAACCTCGGGACTCTGGCTCAGCCGGCCTCACTGCAGCCGCTTTTCCCACCACTCAGGAGAGCAGGTGATGCCTGGGTCCACTCCCAAGGATACGGTGAGGACCACAGTGACCTGACCCTCTTTTTATTCATACGTGTTTCTCGTGCTCATAGGTCTTAAAAACTGACTCCCCGCAGAGAAGATGTTTCACCTTCCTGTCTGTGAGCTGAAGGTGTGCGGATGTCTCCATTGTCAATCAAAAGAAAGGATGGGTTTGCCAAACCTGGAGGTGGAGGCCAAGTTCAGGAGCGGGCCATGAGGCAAGGCGCGCCCGGGGTGCCGTGCACACCCGGAGATGCAGCCCTGCTCCATCTCACACAAAACTGTGTCTTTGAGAGTCAGCCAGGCCTATTTTTTTCTTTTTTATTGCTGAGACAACCTACTTACCACAGCACAGATGTTATGATTAGTATGTGGTAAATTAGGTTCTCCATGAGGGGGTCTATGAAATTGGATGAGAAAAAAAAATTACATCTTTACTTCCACTAACTTATTTTTTTATAGCATCTTTATTGCTTTACAATGTTGTGTTAGCTTCTGCTGTATAACAAAATGAATCAGTTATACGTATACATATATCCCCATATCCCCTCCCTCTTGCGTCTCCCTCCCCCCCTCCCTATCCCACCCCTCTAGGTGGTCACAAAGCACCGAGCTGATCTCCCTGTGCTATGCGGCGGCTTCCCACTAGCTGTCTATTTTACATTTGGTGGTGTATATATGTCCATGCCACTCTCTCACTTCGTCCCAGCTTACCCTTCCCCCGCCCCGTGTCCTCAAGTCCATTCTCTACGTCTGCGTCTTTATTCCCGTCTTGCCCCTAGGTTCTTCAGAACCTTTTTTTTTTTTTTAGATTCCATATATATGTGTTAGCGTACGGTATTTGTTTTTCCTCTGACTTACTTCACTCTGTATGACAGACTCTAGGTCCATCCACCTCACTACAAATGACTCAATTTCGTTTCTTTTTATGGCTGAGTAATATTCCATTGTGTATATGTGCCACATCTTCCTTCTCCATTCATCTGTCGATGGACCCTTAGGTTGCTTCCATGTCCTGGCTACTGTAAATAGAGCTGCAGTGAACATTGTGGAACATGACTCTTTTTGAATGATGGTTTTCTCAGGGTGTGTGCCCAGGAGTGGGATTGCAGGGGCGTCTAGTAGTTCTTCCACTAACTTCTAATTGAAATTTATCAGTTTCTTCAATTATGAGTGTACATAAAAATACAGCAGCTTTGTACATACCAATAAACCCATAGAAATTTAAAATATTTTAACATTTACGCACAATTGTTACAGATATCTCAAAATATTGTTTTGCGTATCACTGTAGTCGTGGTATTTCTTTCATTAAGTCAGGGTACTTATTAGGTCCACTGTTAGAACTTATTTGGTTAATAAAGGTACATGTATCATTGTTTTCCAATATAACTTGCTTCTTTTGTGAGTATTTTATTTCATGTATTTAAGTCATTCTTTGAGAAGGGGTCAAAGGCACACTTTTCCAAAGGGAGAACAGGGCAGAGTCTAAGAACCTTCCCTATGTCAGGGCAGAAAGCAGAGGCATCTGAAGGCGGCCTCCTCTCCACTTCGCTTTCTTGAAACTCTGGGACCCCTGAGAAGATTACCCTAAAGAAATGGTGGGAGAGGTGGAAACAGGGTGGAGAAGAGGAGTCTGTATGACGGCCAGGGTGGCACTTTGCTAACTGACGTCCCTCCCCTGCCAACCCTCTGGAGGCTCTGGCTCACGAGGTACACCTGGGAAAGTGGCACCTGGGCAGGTAACGATGTTAATGCATCTTGACATGGGCGAGTGGAGCGCTAACTTCAGAGGACCACGTGGACCCAGTCAGAGCTCTACGATGGATTAGAGCCCATACGATTGTTTTCTGTGCAGACCTCCTCGACTCCCGGTTCAGACAGCTGTGCAGCCCTGGGGAAGGACGTGCAGGTCATGGATGATTGTCATTTGATTTACTGCTGCCACAGCCAAAGGCTCACGTGGAATCGGATTCATTCTGAGCTAAAGAAAAATGAATGAGTATTTCTCCTACATTCAAATTGGTGAAGAATCGGCCACGTAGATTACATTATTATTATACTTTATAATAACATTAATATTTTTATGATTATCATTTTGAGAAGTTTAGTGAATATTATTTCAAGTCACAGAAACTGGGGTGAACGATGAGGCATAATTTTCATACTTTTTGAGAACTATACTCTGATTTGGAAGATAATTTGAGGGGATTATTTCACTGCATTTTATAATAAATAATCATGACCTTTAAACACAATTTTATGACTATCAACTTTAATCTTTTATTATGAAATATTTATAACATGCGGGCTACGGAACGTACTGAACACTGTTTGCAACAGCAAAGCTGGAGCCGTGGACAAGAGGTCCAGGTGCTGGTTCCAGGTCCATGTCCTGACAGGAGGGAGCCTCAGCTGACTGACCACCTAGCTCTGGCCAGTGATCTGGGGGGGAGGGTGAGGCTGGGGGCCGTACAGCAGACACTGCAGAGCCGTCGGTGGCCTACTTTTGTTGGGTGGTGAGGAAAGGCTGTCTGAGGACTTGGCATTAGTTCCAAGACGTGAATCCTGAGAAGGGATTAGTCGGGAGAAAGCCCTGGACTGAGAGACTACAGAAGGCAGAGCCTCGCCGAGGGTGGGACGTGGGGACTGTAGATCTGGATGTGCTGGACGGGGCAGAGTGGAGATGTGGCCCCAGCAGGGAGCTTGGGTTTTCAACGTGACGCTGCATACTTCGAGGAAGGCGGCTTACGTTTGGTAAAGATCGCCTGGATGCTGCTTTGAGATTGGATGCGCAGAGAGCAGTAGGTGCTGACGATGCCAGAGGCTTGGGCCAGCCTAGTGGGGGAGGGAGGGGGAGAGTGGACGGCCGGGCGGGGGCTGTGAGGTCACCACAGGGCTGGCTGGAGAAGCGAACTTCGGAGACACGTAGCGATCGTGTAACTTACTGCCCGAGTCAGAACACTTTGAAGGTCAAAGGGAATGCTGATTATTAAGCCAGGACAAGAGGGGTAACCAGGACTGTCTTGGGTAAATCAGGTCCTACATTTACCCCAGGTTTAAGGAAGAGAGGAACCAGGACTGAGGTTCTGGTTATGCAGAGGACGCTGTGCTTACTGGCGGGAACAGCAAAGCCTGGGGCAAGATAAATTTGGGAGAAGAAATCAGCTGTTCCTTCTTAGATGTTAAATCTCAGAAACCTAACTTTGTTTTTGATCATTGGAATCTAAGTAAGGAGTTAGGAGGTAAAAAGCCCTTTGAAATAACACATACTTGAAGTTTTGCTGTAATGTTTTGTCCATTAAATTTCTAAAAGAATTAGGCAGCACTTCATAATTTTAAATTCCGAACTAAGTGAAAAAAATCAGTGAACTAATTTGTTTCAAAAGACGTTTTGTTAAAAAAACAGATGTTAGCATCAAATGGTCATCATTAAATACGTCAAAATATATTTCCTTTATGCCATGCTCATCCTTTATGATTTGTTTACATAGACTTGGACTCATCACTTTAAAACTGGAATAATGAGAGTAAAGCATAATGACTCAAGATTGCATTTTCTTTTTTTCTGAGACTCCTGTGCTGTGTGTAAAGCCTTCAACAGTAGCACTTATCTCCTGAAGATAATTAGGCACATTTACTTTTCAAGAGATGGGCATAGAATTGAGAAAAATGTGTCCAATCGAGAAAAAAAAATATATTATTTGCTTGATATACTGTACTATAAATTGGTCACATAAACCTTAGATGAAGACTGCAAAACGTCCCACAGCAATGGTTTCCAACTCCGGGCTGAACACACCAGGGACACACAAAATGATTATGAGTTACAGGAAATAGCTATAGTTATTTATTTAGTCTACCAGATCCAAGGACGTTTTAATATTAATAAAATGTACCGGCATGGTAGTCCATTTATAAGATGCGCATATAAAATCAGTGCTCAGGAAATGTTTTATTGATACAGCTGTGCTGTCAGAAGTGTTCAGGGGAGCGGTCCTGTCCTAAGGCACTGATGATGGTAGAAAGTATTTTCATGTTCTTGAACTTTGTCCCTGATGAGGGGCTCTCAGTCTGGCCAGTCACCTGCAATTTGTCTGGGCTCGACACCCACCCAGATATCTCCAGGTGTGCTAAGTGTTTCCCACTTGCCCGAGAAAAAGTCATAAATTCTGACTCGGCAAGAAATTGTCAGAAGACCTCAAACAAATCTCTTTTTCTATCTCAATCTTCTTATCTATGAAACCAAGAAAATTGCAATTAATATCGTGTCGAATTAAGCCTGAGTGAATAAATGACCATAGAGTGAGAGGCTGTACTTAAACCCCCCAGAGGTCACTCCATCCTCAGATCCCTCATTTCAACCCTCTGAACCAGAAGGAAGAAATTCTAGCCTCATCTTCAAGGATTCCACAACTTGAGATTGAGTACTTCATGCTTTCTTTGCAGATACGTGTACACACATATGCACATATTTCCACAGGAATTATAAGTGACACCATTACTAACAGGGTCACCTATACACACAGGGAACAAGTAAACCATCACAGGCCACCACGCGGTAAAGTGACTTCACTTTTCCAATATTTATGGGAGAGGCTGGCAGAGATAAACTTAAATAATTCATTTGATCAGCTTCCTGGAGGGAATACTTTTTAAAAACATTGGAAATTTTTAACTCAGTGGATTTTCTGTTTAATGTCGGAGAAATGTCAGAAACTAGATATTTGCATAACTTCTGGGATTCCCCCTAAATGAAAAGATTTTGTAAAATAATTAGAAGTGTAATATATGCAGCCTTATCTTGTCTTAAAGCATCAAGTAGATGAACAAAGCCCTGGAACCATAAATATTAATGGAGTAAAACCTTCACAAAACAGTGATGTCTATCAAAAGTGTATTTACAAGGTGCAGTGGCAAGGATACTTCCAGACCATGATTTATGAAGTCATAATGAAGTACATACTTCATAACACAGCTATAAAACTAAGGAGGGAGGCATTACTCTATTTTATGGAAAATAATTTAGATGAACTTCGATTTTCATTTCAAATGCCATAACTCTTCCTATGACGTGTTAAAAATGCCATATTCCTGCCTCGGTGATTTGTTAAAAATGCCATCTTCCTGTCTCCAGTAAATCTGCACGTCTATGTTTCATTGCTAAGTACCATTGTTTGAAAAATGTCTCTAAGGACCACGTTCCATTGAAAAGTTTGTTCCTGACGTTTTCTGTATAATATTGGTAAGGTGCAACTAATACTTGATAAATCAGTGTGTTTCCATATGACATCTAGGGAACAACGAACCCAGCTAAAACTTGTGAAATGCTTTCAGTCACTCTATCCTGTGAACTACATCATCGTCATCATCATGTACTGGGTAATAGCATGATTGCTTCTCCATTCATCCCTGCCCTTGAAATATTCGTAAGTTGGTGGATATTTCTGCTTCACCTTGATCTTCGATTAGCTTTGTCCTGCCGGGTCATTCAGAACGCAGCCAGCAGAGGAAGCGTCCTCGGGTGCCAGAGGGGAGAGCTCTGGACACTCCACTATAATGCTGTTACCAGGGGATGAGCCATAAAAATTGGTTACGGTATTTGCCTGTCCACTGATTCATCATTGATAAGAAGCACCTTTCCTGTTGTGATCAGAGAAGATTTTAAGGAGGAAGCAGATAAGGAGCGGTGACCACCTTGCCCCGAGCAGCGGAACCTTACGCGTTCTGAGCAGTAAGGCGTGAAGGGTGTGAAGACCCTCCAAGTCCGTCCCACTCGATGTGATTAGTGCTGATGAAAGAGCAAGGCTCTGAGGCTGCAAAGAGGATAAAGGGGTGCTTCTTAGATCCAAGCTCAGATCTTGGTTTCTAGGTGTTTCTCATTCCGGGCCAAGGGACCCCAGGCCAGTGGGACCAATTAGACCACTTCTGCAGTGTGGTTCTGGGCTTTTCTCCTAACGGCTATTTTCTGAATTTGATTCTCTGGCCTTTTGAAGATTGTCTGAGCTACTTAATATCCTCTAAAAAGCTCCTTTTCTGTGTAAAGTTTTACTCCCATTTGTGGAATAGCTGTGGTTGATGAGAGACCCCTGGAGGCTGGTGCAGGGGCTGAAAGCTTTCCTACAGATAGCGGGACCCAGGGTCACCAAGCGCGCTTGCTGGGAGCAGCAGGGTGGGCTGGTGGAAGCCCTGTAAAGCCCTACACTGTTACCTCTGTCGGGAGGCTGCGTGTGCGGACGTGGAGTTCACGCGCCTGGCGTGCAAGGAGTGAGGCGCTGAGGCCGGCCCCGCTGGGACGCTGGCCACGGCCCATTAGCACAGCGCGGAGGAGGCTACACCCCTCTTGGGCCGTCACGCTGGGCATCTCCAGGGCAGACCCAACCTCTCCTGATGTGATGTAACAAAAAAGTAAATATTTGATTTTGTGCCCAGTTTCTGGCACGCAGCTTCTATAACCCTTGGAGCTTCCAGACTGGTGAGAGTATAGTTTGTGTGCTGATGCGATGGCCGGTGGCCGGGGTCCCCACATAGCTTCAGGATGGGGGCCGGTCACCAGAAAGTCAAGGCGTGATTGGAAGATTGGAGTTTCAGCCCCACCCCCGACCTTCGGGGAGGACAGAGGGGCTGGGGACTGAACCGATCACAACGGTCAGTGTTTTCATTAGTCGTGTCTACACAGCGAAGGCTCCGCAGGAACCACCTAACAGTGGAGTCCGGTGAACACACCCACGAGACGGGAGCGTGGCCCGACCCAGCCCCCCGGGGACAGAAGATCCTGCTCTGAGCCTCTGTCTGGACTGGCCCTGTATCTCTTCCTCCCGCTGCTCATTTGTGTCCTTTGCTGTTATATAAGTGAAGTGTCTCCCTAAGTTCCGTCAGTCGTTCTAGAGCATTCGCCAACCTGAGAGGAGGTTTGGAAACCCTCAGTTTACAGATGATTTGTCCAAAGTACAGACGGCAGCTGAGAGCCTTCCCTGGTGTCTGAAGTGGTGGCAGTCCCGTGGGACCAAGCCCTTGATCTCTGGGTTCTGCGGTAACCCGGGCAGTAGTGTCAGAATTGAACTGAATTGCAGGACGCCCAGTTGGTGTCCAGAGAGTTAGAGAATTGATCAGTGTGGGAAAACATCCCCATATATATGGTGTCACAAAAGCATTGTGAGTAAAAGTAGCTTATACCTTCCTTGGAGGTTATTATTGACGACAGATGGAGAAATGCTCTCCGAGCCAGGTGTTGCGGTCGCATGGCACCAATGATACAGGAAGGTCGTTTTACCCCAGGCAATGTCACGGCCAGTGCCTGCACCAGACGCCCTGAGGGGGAGGTGTGGGAGCTACAGAGAGCTCGGGCCTCGGTGATGCCCTGGTGTACAGGGAATAAGGAGGAACTAGGAAGGGGAAGCAGGCGTGCGGCACACGAGGGTTCTCCCTCCAAGAATGGAGACACACAGTTACATGAAAAGGGGTCAACACCACATAGTGGCCTAAGTTTCCACCCCTGTGGAAAGGTGGCTGGAGGGTTACTCTTCCTGGAATCAGGGATTGAAGGACTTTGCTCAAGGAGGTTCATTACCAGCTCTACATCCTAAATCAGAATCCTTACATACCCTGATAATGCAATTTATGTACAGAAAGTGAGGATATGTGTTGATTCCCATACAGAGAACAATTAGCTTAAGGTGTACATTTCCTTATGATTCAAAATGCCCTGAATTTGATCTCAATGATAGATTTAAACAGAGAAGAGTATTCGGTACTTATGGCTGAGAAAGATGTTGGGAAATGAATGGGAGTCTCTCTGCAGTTTGAAAGACTGGATCAGGGTCACCACCTTTCAGTGGATAGTAAAGATGAGGACGCTAATTATAAGAATAAGAATAAAACCAAGTATTTTTGAGAGCTGAGCCTGTGCTAAGCACAGTTCCAGGTTCCAAATATACCAAAAGGTATTTCATTTTCCTAACGACCCATGACGCAGGTATTATATTCAACCCCCATCCCCCCATGTGATGGAGGAACCAAGACCCAAGGTCACAGCTGGGAGATGACATCAGGACACCCTAAGGCAGTCCATCTGGAGAGTGTACAAAGGTGGAAACTCTTCAGAAGTGGGCTCAAGCACGTAGACGGGGCTGTCGGAAGCCTAACACCTTCTTAAGGTGCTAACCAAGTCGAGGGCCACCGTTAGAACCGCCCCTTGACAAGCGCTAAATTTGCAGGACACAGTTTCTAAATAGGAAGGAGATCACGATGGAGAAGACAGTTCTGCCTGCATCACCACAACTCTGTTAAAACTTTGAAGACCTCAGAGATGAAAAGCAATTGGAGGCCATTCGTGGAGGTCAGCCTGTGACCTGCACAGGATCCTATCCCCAGGCCTGGTCCGGGGTCGTCAGGGGCTGAAAGAGCTCAGAGACCGCCGGCTGCTGCGCTCACCTGGGGCAGGATGGGGCCGTGCACCGGGGGCGGCTCTCAGCGCTGGGGCCGGCCGGTCTGTGCCCTTGTGCAGACCCTTTGCTGAGCCCGGCAGTCCTTTCACTGGGCTGCTGGTGCAGGTTTGGAACCCAGCGATTACTGAATCGAGACAAAGATAATGAGTAGAAACGCTTGACATCTGCAGAGAGTTTTTCTGACCACAGGGTTTTGAACAATTATACTCATAAGAGAGAGGTATTGGTGAAGCGAGCCGCAGGGGGAGAATTAAGCAGGTATTTTTCATACGTTTTCACAGAGGGCTGACACCCCTGCCCCGACCACTGCAGGAGGGAGGACAGCAGCACAAACAGACTCACGCCTCAGCCCTGAGAAAATCAGGCCTACCCCTGGGTTACGGCAGCCTCACCTCGGACACCTGACTTCAAAGCTCGCAAGAGAGCGGGGCTACGTAGCGCAGAAAGCAGGTTGGTTTCCTAAACCTGTGCATCTGTGGCATCAATACCGCAGGGAGCTTTGACAGGAGGATGCGCCTCCACGGGGTTTGTGTGACCTTGGCCCACCTGCCTCACCTGAAAAGGGACAGGAGGCTATAACAAACAGTTCCCCGGGGAGACTAGGCTGCAGAGAGGGAGCAGGGAGGACCCATCGCTAAACACACTATCCTGTCCAAAAAGCTGGAAGAATAATCACAAGTGAGTTGCAGAAAGTTAATTTTGCCACAGAAATATTGCATATGGGAGAAAAAACAGTCTAGAACTAATGAGTGATCCCAAACCCTTCCAGCGTATGGCTCCAATCTTACCCCTAAAATGTTACTGCTTCCTAGTTATTTATGTATTGTGTCACTAATTATACCATTTTAAAGTATAATCCCTAATACTCATTCATGTGTATTTCATCATCAAGATTATGAATGATAAATAAGATAATATTGAAATAAAATAAATGCATGTATATTAGCCCTTACCGTGGTGATCAGTAAACCTTAAGTCAGCCTGACTCAGGTACACGGAGTGGAAGGAACACTTCCTATGAATTGACTTGCCGTTTGATAGTGACCTTAACAGTCTTCACTTGGGTATTCCCTGGTGGTCCAGTGGTTAGGACTCTGTGCTTTCAGTGAGGGTACGATCCCTGGTCGGGGAACTAAGATCCTCCAAGCCACGCGGTCGTTAGATTTTTTAAGATGCAGTCTGATAACAACAAAATAACAATGAAATATCGTCCAAGGAACACTACCTGTAGGAGGACGATCTCTCCGATTTAAGTGTCTCAATATTCTTAGCAGTCAGTTTCTTTTTCCCTCATGAAAGCTATAAATCATGTCACTGTTTATCTTTCCTTCCTTGCATTGACAGCTACAGTTCAAGGCCAAAATACTGGTCAACTGTAGTATTTTCAGAAATACATGGCTGATTTGGGATATTATTGTGATCACTGGGTCCTAAAGTTTTCTGCCTTTATTTTCCCTTTAAGATCATCTTTTAAACCTTTTGTTTAATCTCGGTGTATAGTATCGGTTTTAAATCTTTATCTAAATATTTTTGGAATAAATTGGGGGAATATGTTGGAGGTAAGCAAAAACAAAAAGAATCAAATAGTTTAGAAATTAAATACACATATTTTATTTCAAAGTATTTTCTCTCTTGTGCTTCTAAACTATTATGGTTTGCCAACTGCTTTTTCAAAATACTTCAAATCCATGATTATCTCTGTGATCCTGAAAGCAGCTAAGACTGAGTGTTGTGACATGGGCTCCAAGACTCAGTTCTATCTAGCCCCATGCTGGCTTGCTGTGGTGTCTTCATTTTTGGAAGCATTCCGGGAAAATGCTCACGTAGTTCTCGGCTTAGCTGCTCTGCAGTTGGAAGGTGTGGCTCCTTTTCAGTTCAATTTCCTGTTCTTCTGGCTCTAGAGCAGTCTTGCAGATCCGTTGCAGGGGGTCTAAACACTGCTATTGCCTTCCCTGTGGCCCCTTTGGTGGTCACGTGATGAGAATCGCGGAGTTCCAGACACAGTTAGACCAGGAGGTGAAACAACTCAAGGACCTACTTCACACAGATAGCTTGTTTTCATTCTCTGTGTCTGTAAGGCTGTTCAGAAAGGCAAGTATTCCTCTGGGTACTGACTGCATCCTTCATATATCACAATAAATATCCCATTTTTAAATGTAAATATGTAGTAATTCAAATCTCTCATAGTTTAGCTTTGTGAGGTCATTAAATAAATTTAAACAAGCGATACAATTAGTATCAGCAAATTTTAGACAGATTTCTATTATATCTGGTTGAATAGTAACAAAACGACCCGGACGGCATGATTGTAAGCAAACAGGGATGTCCCGTCAAGCAGGCGCATGACCGTTGGTTACCCTCTACAGGAGGGGGTCTGTCGTGCTTTGAAGCTACTCTCCACGCACCTCTTACCGTAACCCGTATAACTTAGCAGATTTGCATCAATGGATAGTCCTTGCTCCATAAGGGGAGGAGTTGTTTCTTAAGATAGGAAGCTGAGGCGGTGGGGGAACTTTTCTAAGTACGTTTGGGGGTTCGACAGATGGAATCGAGGGTGGGCACTCTCAACTTTAAACCCGATGCCTTAGGTGCCTGTGTTTTCACTGCCTCTGCTCCAAACTTTCCGCCGGTAGAAGGTATAAGTGGTAAGATTTGGGAGGTAATGTGATGTTAGGAACAGGAAGCCTGAAAATATGATTTTCTAGAAAACCTGTTCACAGCCCAGGCCAGGTTCCCACAGGACTACTCCCAGCCAGAACTGATCAGGACTGGATCAAGTGAGGTCTGTATGCGCCTCCTGAGCAGGTGATTGGGGAGCTTACAGGTGTGGGCTCTGCCGGGAGAGGCCTTTAAGTGCAGGAGTAAAAAGAACATCAGGTTCTTTTCCAAAGGTACAAGACTTCCGAGTCCCTTTGTTTGAATTTCAAAGGCTGATAAGCACTTCTTAGCCAAATCAAAAAAAAAACATCGCCAGTGCAGCAAGGGGATCTTGGGGACACACAGAACCTGGAAAGCAACCGCTGTTTGTGGAGTTGAAGCTCAAGGTCTCTGAGGATGTGAGGATGGCCTGGAGGGTGACATAAGGTGACCCCGTAGCCTTGGTGACCTATGATGGGCACCCAAATACGACCTCCATTCAGTGCTGTGTATGCTGGACTTAATTTTAGAGCTGGGTTAAGAAACTGCTGGGGGGTGGACATCTTGCTGGAAGTAAACAAATACTGTTTAATCCCTGAGGAATATTCTGGAACAGCGCCCTCCTGGGTAGAGAAGGACTTACCCACAGGATGGGCGAGAACGGTGTTTGCAGCAGAGATCATGTCATGTAAGGCTGAGCAGAAGACTAGTGGGACAAAGCAAGGATACAAAAGCAGACTGGAAGGGTCTGAAGGGCTCTTTGAAGATTATTCTTGTGAAGTACGGAAGTTGGCAGCTAAATCAAAAAGCTCAGCCCAGGGGCTTCCCTGGTGGCTCAGTGGTTGAGAGCCCGCCTGCCGATGCAGGGGACACGGGTTCGTGCCCCGGTCCGGGAAGATCCCACATGCCGCGGAGCGGCTGGGCCCGTGAGCCATGGCCGCTGAGCCTGCGCGTCCGGAGCCTGTGCTCCGCAACGGGAGAGGCCACAACAGTGAGAGGCCCGCGTACCGTAAAAAAGAAAACAAAAAAACAAACAAACAAATAAAATGCTCAGCCCAAATGATGCAGAATTACAGAATTCAGGAGATCACCTGTGCTCTCAAGCTGAGGATTTTACCGTAAAATAAGAGGGTGGGAGAAGTTACCTGGTGACAGAGAGCAGTGCAGAGTGACTCATAAAGGGAGACGTTCCAGCAAATACGTGGCCCCAACAGCCACTGTCCCCTACAGGGGTGCACACATACGGGACATGTCCATGGTCCACTGAATTTAAAACCAACAAGAACCTACTGTCTAGCACGGGGAACTAAATGTCTTGTAATAATCTCTAATGGAAAAGAATGTAAAAAAAGAAATACACATGTAACTGAATCACTTTACTGTGTGCCTGAAACTGGCACAACTTGGCAAATCGACTGTATTTCAATAAAAATTTTTAAAAAATGATTAGGCGGATACTGTGGAAGAGAGGTGCGGGGAGAGCAAGGACCGGCACCGCATGCGATGCTAACCTTCCCACCTTCTCCGGCTGCTGATTCAGGGGCATTGTTTCCCTGTATGTTTGTCATGTTTCAGTGTAAACTCATCTTAAATTGGTCGTGAGGGTGAGGGTGTGGGTGTTAGGATTTCTCCCTTCAGAGTGGTTTTTGGCGGCCTACTGCAAGAATTTTATTACAGTTCTCTACCTTTCCCAAGCCACAGGCCTGATCTCCTGTCTAAATAGGCTTGTCCTGGCACTAAAACCCGATTCCCCCTGAGTGCAGGTCAGTAGCACTGCCCCCTGCCAGTCCAGGGCTGTAACGGCACCACGCCCTCAACACGTCGCCCCAGCCCTCCGCGGCTTCTTTGCTTCTGACCTTGGGGATGGCCCCTTTTCCTCATGGGCTACATCATACATCTTTTCAAGTATTTGTCTGTGTTTTTAAGAGAAGCTTTCCAGCCAGCTGCCCGAATCATAACACTATTACCTATCTTTTATTAATCAAGAAAATGTTGTAAATATATTAATTTTAACATAATTTTTGTTTCGTTTCTTCCTGAGGGTGTTAATGGTGTCTTCTTATACACTTTAACAGCACTTAATATAATTCAAGTAGCTGCATTTCACAAGGGCTTCTTGCTGACTGAAGTTTTGTCAGAAAAACTTCCATAGCATTTATTCCTCTGTCACTGCTTTGGTCTGAGCTTTTTAATTGCCTTCAAAAGCAAAACAAACACGATCTGCTTTTGCTAAATAATGTTGGCTTTTGGATGTGTAGTTCTAACAGTTAAAATTTCAAAGGAAAAAGGTTTTGATTCTGTGCACCCGTGTTCTAATTCGGAAACAAGGCTGCAATGCATGGTCAAGCGGAAGATAGGAAAAGAGACAAAGGGAAGAAGTAAGACACCATTATAACATTATTCACAGGGATACGTTCAGTTTCTAAAATGTATTCTCTCTCCAAAGATTAATATAGATCAAAATATATGGTTAATATCTCTGTATATTATACATGGAAACTTATACCCGTATAAAAATTCTCTACAGCTGTAATCTACACACATTTGTTAGGCCAGTGACATGGGTTCAGTGTGTCTAATAATTTACAGTAATTGTGTGATTTTCATGATATTTGATATATAAAGTTTATGCTACATCTTCATAGTATTGTACATGGAGAATTCTAAGAATTGTGCTCATCCAGCTTCAAATATTCTCCACAAAAAAAGCAAATATTCCAAATGTAATTGAAAAAAGAATCATCATAACTTAACAACCTTTGATAACTGATCGTGGGTGGCTTGAACCATGTTTGCGCCCTAGGGACAATGCCCTTCTTCAAATGAGTCAGTACATGTTGGATGGAGAGCAGGCGGTGGATGGGGTTATCGCCCTCGTACTTCACCAGTGAGCTCGTCTCCTGCGCGGTCTCACCGCTGGGGGACGGGTGTGCTTCTCACTCCGTGGGACTTGCTTTGGCCAAGCAGATGTTGGCAGAAGTAACACAAGTAGAAGCTTGAAGTGTGCCTGAAATGTCCTGCCATCGTCATGAGAACAGCAAGATCGCTACCCCCTGGTCCTGAAGGCCCTGGGAACGGAGACTTGGGAGCCTCCCGACCAAGCCTGCAGCTCAGAGCCGGGCCCACACGGCTCATCCCCAGACACATGGACAGAATAAATACTTATCGTTTTAAGCCATAAAGTTAGGAGCTGGTTTATTGTCAGTATTATTGGGTCAATACTAAAACTCTATAAGAAAATATTATTTACAAAACAGAAATAGAGTCACAGATGTAGAAAACAATCTTATGGCTACCAGGGTGTAAGGGGGGAGAGGGATAAATTGGAAGACTGGGATTGACATACACCCACTACTATATGTAAAATAGGTAACTAATAAGGACCTACCGGATAGCACAGGGAACTCTACCCAATACTCTGTAATGAACTATATGGGAAAAGAATCTAAAAAAGGGTGGATATATGTATATGTATAACTGATTCGAAATAAATAAAATATGGTATATTCAACTAAAAGCTTATAAAATATGAAAAATATTAATAAATGTATCCAAACTCAATCTCTTAAGACAGAGACTTTGCTTTTAAATTTTATCTCTCTATTGATTCAATAGTAGCTTGGGTTATTAGAATTGAGAGTTTTCTTATTGACCCAGGTTACTTTTTGTTTTTAAGTCTGATGAGTTTATTAATAACTATATCTACTATGTGCCCAAATAATCTCATAGAATTATCTTCAAGTATGTAGAAAGAGAAAGAGCATGGTTTATATGCAGACTGTACATAATTTTAGTAATTACAGATTTATTATCTTGCCAAAAAATTAGTATTCTTCAACTGTTTTGTGTACGTGTGATTGACCTCAATTTATATTATAAATTCCAATTCAAGAGGTGGCATTTCAGATATTAGTCAAATAAACTAACCACCTTCAGAATAAAGGTAGAGTAAGTCAAAATTTGTAGTTCGATATTACCATTAAGACAGTATAAATCCATAGGAAAAATTATTCTATTGAGGGCTTGATAGGAGGGGGATTATAAGAGGGACACTGTCGTCGCGTTTACCTTTTAGCTCTGCTGAGAGCCTGAGCTCAGAAGTTCGGAGCTGCTCTGGTTTGATAATAACTCTTCACTTGCTTGTTGCATGGTCTTGGGCAAGTGACTGAACCTCGGTTCCATCATCAGTAAAGAGAGATTGCAGAACTCGTAGGAATGCCTGGCGCCTAGAAACAGCAACAGATGTCAGCTGTTACTGCTATTACAATAATAACAAAGATCTTCGTCGCCATCATCATGAATGTCTCCTCGTGGCCAAGCAGCTATGAAGTGAAAATGTCTCACATCAGGGAAACACATAGGGATTTGGCCACTTCCTGGTAACGGATACCTTGAAAAATGAGTCTTATACGTCAGACCATTAGATTGCTCCTTCCTAAGGTAAATAAATTCCGGTAGGTCAGTCCAATAAAGGCACGGAGTGCAATGCTGAAGAGAAGAAACACACATCTGAAAAGCAATAAACGTTCACAATTCATTGAATTTAAATGTCAGTTAAATTACTTCACAGTGTACCTTGTACAAAAAGACTTGATGCTTAAAAGTAATTAAAAGTCTTTAAATGTAGAAGCAGTTTCTCCTTCCCTAAGTAATTTAAGCTGTATTAACTTGCATCTTAGCAAGTAGCATGGAGGCAAACAGGGCATATGCTCTTATGCTCTTGAAATCTGAGACCCTGCAGTGGTTTGATTTTGAGGGGTGTGTGTGTGCGTGTGTGTGTGTGTCTCCAGTGTGGCGCGCTGTTCTCTAGCAGGCGTTGTGCTTTGGGTAAACAGGTAAGCAGACTGTTCTCAGCATATCAGGTCCACACAGAACCCCCATGATGTCAGCCTCCTCCTCGGTGTGCTGCTGGCATCACCCCTGAGCCACGGGATGCACTTTTAAAGAACAGGGTTGAGGCTGCTCAGCTTTTTAAGGGGCCCACCATTACCGTCAGAAATGCCCTTCTTAGTGGAGGTGTTTCTATAAAGGAAACCATGTGAAAGACAAAAACCTACTACTTCTCAAAAGCTGTTCAGAAGAGAGCTTGGGTGTAGGGGGCTCGTAGTGGCTCTTTCCATTTTTTTATTTTTCTAGAAGTTATTGGTTTAAAAATGACCACAAAAAAGGAAGAAGAAATGACTTGTGCACATAATTCTCCTACCTACTTACACTTGGAAAAGCGGACTGCTTCCCATACTCTACGTACAGGACTGGTCGTCAGTGATGGGCACTCTTTAGGACACAGGCTCCCTTTTCCCCCAAGCTGAGCAATGTACGTCAACACCTTTAGTGGCCGTGGACACTTAAGAGACTCTGATAAGAGCTGTGAACACTTTTACGAGAAAAAGGCATGTATATACATCCAAGTGGCCAGCATTCAACTTATGTGGTTCATAGGGACGCCCTGTGGTCCAAGCATTTCAAAGACCATCCTGATGTGTGTGTTTGTGTGAGCATGCGTCATGTGTAGCACCCTGCAGTGCAGACGTGCCTGGGTTAATTGTAATGAAAGCTGACCAAACTAGGGGTCACGCTGCCGTTCACAGGGCTGTCTGTATATTGAAGGTAACTGCTGATTAGAATAGAAGGTAGGTTAAAGCGTAACTTTAGGGAACGAAATAGTTAGACTTGACCAGTTGTTCTGCTCAATGCTGAAATCCGGTAACTCACGGCGAGCACTGTCAGAGTAAGCATGACACGCACATTCCGAGCTTTTACGAAGGACAGTTTCACACTGCTTCTTAGCAGTAAAGAGGTTCAGAATAGGCCACCCCAAAATGTACCATGTAGGCATGATGATTCGTTTGAGCTGAAGGCACCTGAGAAAGCAGACACAGGAGAAACTCTGCCCTCCCTCCCCGTTTTTACCTAAAAGCAGGGCATAAATTTCCCTTTGTGAAGGGGTCTCCCTTCTATAGCAGAAGAACAGAAAACTCTTAAGCCAGAGCAGGCTTTTATCTCTGGACTCCTCACTGACTTTGGTCTCCATAAACAAACCTTCCTAAATAACTCTGATTTTCCATTAGTTTCCCCCATAGATTTACCTCCCCACAATTTACCATCCCCAGGTGCCCAGACCACTCTTCCTGTCCAGTCACTTCACCACAATTTATTTTCCTTTGTTAAAATGGTACAGAAGCTGCCAGGCCTAAGAGCTCCTTTGGGGTTTCACTTCTTTTCTGTGAAGCTGCCCATAAACAAGTAAAATCAACCTTTTTGCCTGTCAAATCTGTCTTTTGTCAGTTTAATTAGCAGGCCCAGCCACTGAACCTAAGGAGGTAGAGGAGACTGTTTTTTTTCTTTTCCACAGTAGCTAGATACAGCCCTCCCCTAAAAATACCAGATGATTATCAACCCTGCATATCTCCCTCCTGCCTACTTTCTCCATTTCCTGATGCTTTCTTCTTGCATCTCCCCTTTAAAAGACCACATTTATAAATAAAGGTGAAATTCTGGCTGAGATTGCTAGTGTGAGAAAATGAAAATGAGGAAATTTTTTTAAGTTATAATTGTACTGAAATGACCATATATTTTGAATTAAAAAAGATAACTTGGGCTGGAACTCATGAAAATGAAAAATTAGGAATGATTAAAAGTAGTTTTCCTCCCTCTCTCAAGTTTCTATAAAGGCAAAGTAGAATATGCACGTTATACAGTTTTGTGACAGACAGAAAATGTGAAAATTTATGAAAATTATGCAGTATTTTACAGAAGGAAGCCAAATGGGGAAAAATGGGGATAACTTTTAAACCTTTTTAGAAATGAAATAAAATTTTTGTTTTGGTCTGTTTTGCTTATTTTATTGTGGTAAAATATACATGATACACAATTGACCATTTAACCATGTTTAAGTGCACAGTTCTGCAGCACTGAGCACATTCACATTGTTGTGTAACCGTCCCCACCATCCGTCTCCAGGACTTTCTCATCTTCCCAAACTGAAACTCTTCCCCATGAGACACGAGCTCCCCCTCCCCTTCTTCAGGCCCTGGTAAACCACCATCTAATTCTGTCTCTAGAGGTGTGACTATTTCAGGCACCTCATATGATAAATAAGGTTTTATTATATCATTTTACGAAGACATTCTCTTGGATAAGATTATTTTAGGATTGATGACAGTATTCCCTATTTGCCTGTGGACCGTATTGAACAAAACAGAGATTGGAGCTTTTATATTAAAAGGAAAATTTAAAATATAGGATATGCCTATCTAATGACTATTTTTTTAAGCTGAATAATTATAGCAAAATTGGCTCAATGCTGTTGTGGAGAAAACAAGACTCCCCAGTTCCCTCCTCCCAAGTGGAGCATCTTCAAGGCCTGAAGTTTCACAGAAGCTTCTCCTCAGAATTCTCCATCGCTATGATGCTTTATCAGAAAAGTTCTATCTCCTTTCTGTACTTGAACTGTCTCTTACAAAGGAAGTTAAATGGAAACAGTGTTTCTCAGCAGCCACACAGGCAGCAGGACTGGCCTTTCCGGGGTGACACCTGGGCAGGAGGAGAGGAATCTGCCTGGAAGAAACGTTAAATACATTGCAAATCCGTGAGACCCTCAGGAATCTACAGCTTTGCGGAGAGGTAGTAACAAGCAAAACCAGGGTAGCCACGAGATGTGGATGCAATAAATAGATGGAGTGTAGTCATATTCCCTCTCTCTTCTTTATTTTCCTATATTTGAGCAACACGGCAAAATGTCAATTTAAGGTATTGTCACAGACTACTGGTCACTTAACTTAGGGGATGAGATGTTTGCTAAGCGTACATTTAGAACTGACATTACATAGAGGCTCACATCAGCATCTCTTGTACTGATCTACAAGAAATAATACGGTTTTGATACATCATATCGAACTTAAAATTTGTGCTCTGCTTTATATAATTCCATATTTTTCAGAGCAAAAGTTCAGGCTTATAATGTAAAATGTATTAATTCTTTAAAAAAATTCATATAAATAATTAGAAGGCAAGGTTGGGCGGTGAATGAATACATTAGAAAAAAACTTTTGCTATGAAATTTACAAACATGACATAAACATTTTTGTAAAAGGCAGAGGGCTGAGATGACCAGGTGTATCTTTTTACCTTTTAGCACAGAAAGATTAAATTTATTTTATCGATAGATGTCTATCCATCTATCTATCTATCAGCCAATATTATAACCCCAAATCCATTAATCTAGTCCATTCATACAAGACAAGCTGTTTTAATCCTCCTCGGTGCCCTCATGTTTAAAGATTCCTGCTACATTTAAAAAACGTTCAGTAATGATTAATTCAGCCAAGTTTTTGATGGTTTTGCAGATACAATCATACTGGCTAAGGTCAGACGGTGGAAAATTCTATAAATTAGCGTCAATATCACCAGGTGACCTGCCTCTAGATTTATATTAATAATTTGAGTAAAATCATAAATTAAATTTAAAAATCCTAAATTCATTTACCTAGTAGGGGTTATGAAACACTTTAGCTGTTGTTTTTATTTCCTCCCCTCGCTGGAGTTCCAGTAAACTAATAGCTAAGGATTTAGATGAACAGTTCTGCCTGATTTAGCGCCTTTTATCTGGGCAAGGGCCCATTCTCCCCCAAAACACTACGGGGCTTCTCCAGGCCTCGCCTCTCTTCTCTGCTGTCAAGAACAAGGAAAGATCTGAGACTTTGCCCTCCTTTAAGCTAAGTTTCTCTGCGCACTTTAAGGAATGCTGGCCAGAGACTCAGGACTGAAGAGTCAGACATCAGGGGCCTCAGGACACAGCAAACAGAAGGAGCCTCGTGTTCACATGAGTGTCTCTCGTCCTGTCCTTCATCCCACGGGGATGATGCAGGGCTTGGGGGTTAGGCACACAGTGTGGGTTTGTGTTAAGCTGAGGAACACGGGAAATTTCCAGTTTATAACAGGGCTGCAAGCAAACCTGCTCAACTTTTGCCCCATCCCTGCCCCACCGGCAGACACTGTCTTAATTACCCTGGTCAGAAAATATCTTCCTTCCACATGGAAGAAGTCTCTCTACCCTCTCTGCCTTCCACAGATGTTTGCTGTACAGACGTCCTTGAAAAGATGATGCAGGACAGAAACTGTCGCAAGACACGCAGGAGCTCCGCAGAGAATCTCGACTCCCAACATCCACTCCCCCCTCATCATCAACTGGGATGAAAGATATCTGCCTTTTGCCATGATTTTAAACCAAAGGTGGGTGCGGGTAAGGAAGAAAGAATCAAAAAAATACTTATAAAAAGGCTAATGTTCTACCATCACCATGGTACTGTGTTACAATTTTTAAACACACAAACTCATCCTCCTGACTACTTCTGCATCACTCGGGATCCAAAGGGATTGCCATTCTAAAGAGTGTTGAATTTAAGATGACGTCCGCAGCAAACGCTGTGCCCATGTTTTTCTCTTCCATACCATTGCTTGTTCATTGCATACAAATTCAGAAACAAAGCAGATGCATATATTTGTCTCCAAAACTGGGGTAGTACTAACTATGCTGTAGATGTAAAATAACAATAGTTGTGGATATGAGATGTAGTGTTCTCTATTCTCTGTGGGTGAATTCTAGGGTTTTCCACTAATTCCTGAAATATATTTGTTTTTCTCTAAGTAGAATATGTGCAGACAAAACAGTAAATGTTTAGGACCCTATACAAAATTTCCTTTAACATGTGTAAAGTATTAAACGATATCAAATATTAAAAATATATATATATTAACGTTAAAATTCCCAGCTCTTACACTGGACCCTTTAAAATGCTTTGGCTCTATTTGTTGTTAAGATTACATTAGCTGATCCATGTTCTGGTCATTAAAAGCAGATTTTTTTTTTAATGTCCTAAAACATTTCACTATTATACCGCTAAGCTAAGTTGTCCCAAAATGTTCTTTAAACTACGATAATTGTATGATTAGAGACAGAAAGCTATGTCAGACATAATTTTGATAGATCTTTTTCTTTTTTTGCGGTACGCGGGCCTCTCACTACTGTGGCCTCTCCCGTTGCGGAGCATAGGCTCCGGACGCGCAGGCTTGGCGGCCATGGCTTATGGGCCCAGCTGCTCCACAGCATGTGGGATCTTCCCGGATCGGGGCACGAACCCGTGTCCCCTGAATCGGCAGGCGGACTCTCAACCACTGCGCCACCAGGGAAGCCCAATTTTGATAGATTTTAACAAGACACAATACTTCTTGCATTTTTCAGACAGTGAGACGTATTTTCACCCTAATTCTTATTTGGGGCAGAAATTCTTTCCAAAATACTCAAGGTATAAGCAAGTTAACTATAAGTTGGAAATTCTATAGTTTTCTTTGGTTTGTTTCCTTTTTAAATGTAATCTGAAGGCCACACTGCTTATTCTTGGGAATAACAAGCTCCAGGCACGGTCTTCTGCCTTGAACTTCTCCTGTGTCTGTCAGGCTGCAGGCCTGTCCTCCCGCTGCCTGACCCGCCCTGCCGTTTCCAGGAGGCTGCATGCGAGCCTGTCTCCGGCGACAGGTCCTCAGAGCCTCCCGTCTCCCTGCAGCGCGAGGGCCGCGGGGGCCTGAGGCGGCCTCGGCGGTTTGCCTTTCTGGTGTCACCAGGGGCTGCCACCTGCTCAGGGCGCGGGGCTGCCACCTGGGGCTGCAGGGAGAAGGGCTCTGCAGCTCAGTGTGTAGCTATTCTGACCCCAGAGACGGTGGCCTTGACCTTGTAGAGTGTCAGCT
Source organism: Monodon monoceros (assembly GCF_005190385.1). Lineage (NCBI taxonomy): Eukaryota > Metazoa > Chordata > Mammalia > Artiodactyla > Monodontidae > Monodon > Monodon monoceros. The sequence goes on along the minus strand of NW_021703770.1, from coordinate 75,107,784 downwards.
TCCAGGGAGAGGTCAAGCCTCGAGGGCCCTGCCGGAAAAGAGAATAAACGGACCCACCCTGTACGGCGCAGACCACACAGCCCCTGCACGGCCTTGAGTTCTGGAGGGGGCGGTGAGGAGCCCGCCGTCCGGGTCCTGAACTCGGGCCAGCGAGATGCTCGCCCACCTAGCGGTCTTGCTGCAAACGGAAGCCCTGGGGGCCGCGGCGAGGGCTCCGGGGCCTGCGGTGGAGGCGCAGGGGGCTCAGTCTGCACGTTGTGACGCGGGCCTGATTGTCTATGTCACTTCCCTCCCAGTGCCCTTGATCTGGGAGGAAACCTCATAAACATGAAGCATAGCATGACGAACGTCTTAATTTCCTTCGGTACCTGGAATACTTGCCCTGGATCCGTTTACTGAGCCACGAATTCCCTTCCACTCACGCTCGTGGCTACGTTTCACGGGCGGGGGGCACCGGGGGGGGCCCGGGCGCAGCGTGCTGCTACCCTGCCCGTCACCGTCCTCGACGGCGCTCCACGAGCCCGGGGCTGGCCGCGATCCCTGCGGTCCGCACACGGCAGGTCCGCGCTCACCGCTGCCCGTTCCAGGCTCAGGAAAGCGCCTGCGCGCGGTCCGCAGGGAGCAGCCACCCAACAGCGTTTGCCACTGACCCCGCCGAATAAAGGGACGAAGGAACACAGCGCAAGGAGCCGTTCTAGACAGTTCGAATTTCACAGGACACTGGGGCTGTTTCAGTGTAATAGGAATGTTCCTTATACACACAAAGCCTGATTATTGAGATCTTTGAAACTTGAGATCTGAAAGTATGCTCTTACCACGCGAGGGCATCAGAAGACACAGGACAGTTTTGCTCTGCATATATATATATATATATATATATATATTACACAGATAAAATCATTGGTTATGGAATCTTTGTGTTGCATGTTTCTGTTTTCTGTATAGAAGAGAAACTACAAAGAGGAAGAAGAAGGAGGAAAAAGCCATGACAGAGTGTGAGGAAGCAGAAGAGGAGAAGGAAGCTGGAGTGAACATGAAGGAGGAAAGAAAAAAAGAAGAGTAAGATTGGGGAGCAAACCTTCGGTTATTACAGATGGTAACAAAACATTACGGGCGTCTTCGGCCAGCATTCTTAGTACCACCTTGGAAAACCAGGACTCCTCTTGAACGTGACAATCTGTATTCAGAGGAAAAGAAATATAAAATTTCCAACTAAATTCGGAGTGTTAATAAAAACATAGAAGTACAAAAATGTACAGAAAGTGCATTTGCTTGGTATGAAAATATTCCTCTGTGCCTTCATATCCATATAGTGTATGTTTACGTGTATAGTTTTTAGAGAGGAACTATACGATTCAAATTACGCACACATTCTACAATTATTCCAAGATTATAACATATGTTTGGCCTTTATTTATGAGGTTCCGCAGTGCAAGGATCTTCTTGCTGAGGGAACAGCTTGCTTTTCTCCCAGGACGAGGGGTTTACTTGGAGTTCAGGATGACTGTACTGTTTTCACACATCCGAACAGGGGAACAGGAGGGGAGAATTTCGAGATTAGCTGAGGACAGCGCGAAGTCTCTGCAGCTGACAGTCCCCTTTGCGATCGGGTTGAGAAGGAGAAAGTTACCAGGGATTTTCCAGGGCGCTGACCACACACAGGACAGGCGTGTGCCTGCTTCCATGGACTCTCTTGGGTATGTACCAGCCCAGGTGTCCACTGCTTGCCAGTCTAGCCATGTCCTTCCGTTGTCAATTTCCTAGTGAGACAGATATGTAGGCAGTAAACGTTCTTCCCAATTCTCCTTCTAGATAGTCAGACTATGGAGCTCTCTAGGTCCAGCTTTTCCACTGAACGATTAGGTTAGAACCCTCGGCCGACTCAGAGAAGGAAGAGGGCAGAGGAGTGGCAGTGACCTCACTGCAGGTTGTAGCTCCAGGATCCAAAGTGGCTGATCCTACTTCTTCTTGGGCTTCCCCCACTTTGCCGTAAAAAACTCCAAAATAACAACAAAAGGAAGTACGATTGAATGTAAAAAGTGCTATAGAATGGTAAGTTGGGCTTTTAAATGTACTTACTTCAATTGATTTCATTACAGGAAAAAAGAAATTAAAAAGAAGTCTGTTATAGGGGCGGAGAGGAGGATGTGACCACATCACTCAGGTTGTTTGGAAAAGGATTCAGGGAAAAATGTGACATTTGGACTCCAAGTAAAATGTATCATTTCAGTTAGTTATTGACATGAAACAAACTATCCTGAAACTTAGTGTCAGGAGTCTGGGTCATCTAATCTCAGGTGGCCTAGAAGGTCTGTCTGTGGCTAGCTGGGGGACAGCTGGGGAATGGGTGGGCTGGGTCAGTGTCAGCTGAGAGGACCCAGCTCTGCCTGGTGATGTTGTCCTTGTTATCCAGGTGGGAAAAGTTCAAAAGAGAACCGAAGAGTTCAAGGGCTCTTGACGCCCAGATTTGGCATGCACACATCATTTCTGTTGCTATTAGTAACAGCAGATCTCAAAACTACCCCAGTTCAAGGGGCGGAGAAATAGATCCCAACTCCTTATGTAAACTGCAGAGTCTCATAGCAAAGTATGGATACAGAGAGGTTATTGATTAAATTTGTTAATTCAATCAATCCACTAGCTAGGTAGATAATATAGATAGATGTGTGTGTTTCTGAGCCAGAGACTGTCATGTGGCCTATTGTGTAGACAGATTAGAGCACAGCATATGGTTGCATCAGTGCCAGAAGTTTGTTCTTTCATTTACGGAATTATGACAAAGCAATGAGTCAGTGTGAAAAGACAACAATATTTATATTATATACAATCCATAGCTATGGGAATCCATCACAAATTTATATTTTTGTACATTGCCTTTGGCATTGTGTTTGGTTCCAATCATTTTGAAGAATAAATATATATGTATTAAAAAAGCAAAGAAATGAAAAGCTTTGTGCTTACCTGTCTTTTGTCTGCTATCAAAACCTGAGTGAGTTTATGTTTGGGATGATCTTACTTAAAATAAAAGAGATAGTCTATCTGAACTTTACATGGAGGGACCTTGGAGAGAACTTCAAAGATATTCAGTGGTCATCACCCAGAGAAGCATGGCTGTGAATGTATTTTCACCTCACTCAAGTGGCAGTTTGGGGTGATTTGACATTTGTTTGTGGCATTTACAGAATTCACTCTTGGGTAATTGGGAGTATACCTCTAAGAGGCAGATGGTCTTCCTCGTGAGCAGGTGGAAATTTAATATCACAAGAGGTGTGTAATATGACAACATATGTTAAGATGTGGAAAGAGCAAAGAAACAAATATAAGCCCAAAGAGAGAGTCTCAAGGAAAAATTACATGTATCAACCTGAAATCAGGCTACAGCTCACACGGGAAACTCTATACAGTGGGTCCTAGAGAGAATAACAGCAAAGCAGCATTTATTTATCATGTGTATGTGGTTAACGGTTAATGATCTCCCTAGACAGAGTAAGACAGAGCAGGCCAGGTGATTTCCTCTCTTTTACACACACACACACACACACACACGCACCATATATTATGAACCATAAAACAAGCACCTAATTAAAACCCTTATTTACATTTTTGTCTCTCCCACACACAAAATAATGCAAATGATAGGAAAGATATGTTGAGGAAATTACTCATATAAGTAATATAGAAGTCTGAAAATACATTAAATGTCCTAAAACAAAGGTATGGCCAATTATGTTATTTCCACATAAAAAGCCTTTAAAAAGTGATTATAAAGGTTTTATAACAGCATAGAAAAATCTTGCATATTGTGTCAAATTAAAAGTATTAGTAAAAATTGTAAGTATACTGTGATACTTAATGGGAGGTGGGATGATACAATGAAACACGTTTAGGAAAAAATACATTAAAATTGTGATGTAATTTGTAAGGATGTGCCAGGTTGTTTTCTTCATTCTTCTCCAACTTTTCCATAGTCATTATACTTGTTGTTATAATAGTAGATGCGTTTTAAAAATAAAAATAATTACTTACCTATTCTTTCTACAGAAGCGAAAATCATGAAAGTGTAACAAATGTAGATCAAAGAGAATGAGGGAATGGCTTAGAATAAAATCTGTGCCCATGCACTTACTTTTGTTTTTTCCAGACAATGAATAATTTTTGTAATTTTAAACATGAATATCCATCTAGTTAATTAGACTGAAGAGTTTAATTATAGAAGCATATGAGGTGAATCTCTCTAAGAATAAATCCTTATTAAACCTTGAAAATGCATCTTTGATAGTTTCAAAATAGATGAGCATATTTTCTAAAAGCCATTGTTATAAAAAGTAACCATAGTATTAAAGCTCTTATTCCTGTAAATAAGAAATATTTCCCAGGTTTGAAGAGCAAACACATCATTCTGTTTAATTTTGTACTCTTAGCAATTATCACAGACTTTCTGTTTTTAATCATTCTATTACCAACCGTTTACGGAGCGCCCACTATGTGCTGGACACTGTTTTAAGGAGGAGTCCTCACAAGTTATTGCTTCTCTGCAGCCTGGGTTGCAGCGGGAAAGGAAAATCAACAAGAAAAAAACACTAATGTGTCCCCAGAGTGATACCTGTTATAAAGACATTAAAACAAATCGATGGATACTCCAAGAGAACAGGATTGTTTGAACTGGCTGGTCAAGGGAGGCCTCTTTGGTAATAGGACCTGTGACCTGAGACCTGAAGGAAAAGAAGGAGGCTGGTTTGTAAAGATCTGGGGTGGGGGGGTCGTATTTCAGGTTTGGGGGATAGCACAAGCAGAGTTCCTAAGGCAGGACTGAGCTTGGCCAATATGACGACTTGGGATGAAGGTGATTCAGGAGGAGAGTGTGGCTGATGGGACCAGCATCAGCCTGGCAAAGCCGGGTGTTATCCCCATTGTACTGGGAACCCCTGGGAGGGTTTGAGCAAAGGCATGACGTGGAAGGATTCATGTTGCCGAAAATTCATTCCAACTGCTGTACAGAGGAACCGGGGAAAACTGGCTACCCTGAAATAAATTCGTGGACTACGGCGTTCAGGCAGATAAGAAATTACAGCAGCTCGCACTAGAGTGAGAAAAGTTGTCCTAGCGGAAGTGGGTGGATTGGGAAATATTGGAGGAACAGAAGCAAAAGCCCTTGCTGATTCCCTGGTAGATGAGGGAGGATGAACACCGAGATGAGTTGTTGGCTCTGAAGTTTAACTGGGTGGTGGCGGGGAGTGCATTTACTTGATGAAGAGCGTGGTCAGAGGAACAGCTGCACGGGGTTGGGGGCCTGCTGATTCAGGCAGGTCAAGTTTGAGATGCTAGTAAGCATTCAAGCACACATCTTAAATATGCAACTCGTATCTCTATATGTCTGGAGCTCAGTGGACAGATTTAAGGGTCAGTGTCATCTAAATGATATTAAAAGCAATGGCATTTGAGATTGGATGAGATCATTTAAGCAGATAATGCAGAGACAGAAGAGTAGTGGCCCAAGAACCAAGTCATGTGGGTTTACCAGCATTAAGGGGTTTGAGCTGGAAGCTACCAGCAAGGAAGACTGAGGAGGAACAGCCACGTGTGAGAAAAACATCACAGCAAAGCTATAGGAAGACAGTTTCAGGGAGCGAATCACCAAATGGATCAAAGTGTGCTCTGGAGTCTGGTAACAGGGCTGAACTTAGTGAAGGCAGAGTAATGACCAGTGGATCCAGAAATAAAGAAAGCACTGGTGACCTTGACAGAGAAGTCTAGTTAGATGGGTCTAAAAAGAAAGAGAGAAATGTAAAATGGTAGATGAGACCCTTTAGACAATATTTCCAGGACATTTTTCTGTAAATGATTGGGCACCAGTTGGAGGTAGCAATATCATATTTATTTTTATTTGCATATATAGACATAGGCATGCATCCAGTCATGTACATACATGTGTCTGCGCACACAGACATGATACACGTGTGTTTTTTCAAAAAGGAAGCTACTTTTTTTTTTTTTTTTTTTTTTTTGCGGTACGCGGGCCTCTCACTGTTGCAGCCTCTCCCGTTGCGGAGCACAGGCTCCGGACGCGCAGGCTCGCGGCCATGGCTCACGGGCCCAGCCGCTCCGCGTCATGTGGGATCTTCCCGGACCAGGGTACGAACCCACGTCCCCTGCATCGGCAGGCGGACTCTCAACCACTGCACCACCACGGAAGCCCCAAGGAAGCTACTTTTAAAAAGCATATATGTATGCTTATTAGGAAGGGTGTATATCACTAAGCAGTTTAAAAATATTTACTGTAATAAATACGCTGAATTGATAGTATGTCCTTTAAAGATAGTTTTATTTTTTGTCAACGGTTAGCAACTTGCCACAGTGTATGACTTGATGACCTGTAGACAAAACCTGTCGTGGTTTCTACATCCTTGTAACAACTATTCACATGGATGCACTTTGAATAAAGCAATGTTCCCTGCTCGATGCTAATGAACAAGAAAGTCCTCCAAGGCACTGTTTCTGTGTGTTGGAGAGGCGTGGGAGGGAGCATGTGCCATAGGTGGAGCTCCCAGCCATCTGCTGTCCATCAACTCAACTAAGTAGGTTGCATTATTTCCATTTTGAAATGAAGAAATAGACTCAAAACAGTTTAGTAACTTACCATGTAGCAGAAAGTAGCATTCTTTCTCAAGCAAGTTATGCTCAACGTCTTTTTATGAAAAGGAAAGTAAAAAATAAAAAGCTAAGGGCTCCGGGGACCATTGTCTAAAATGAAATCTCCCCCACGGGGTAGTTGTCGTTAATTTCCTGAGTTTCTCTGACCTCCACTTGTTACCTCCCCTGAAACAAAAAACATACAAATCTAAACGATGGATTTTTTTTTTTTTTTGTAGTCAAATAGCAACAGCAGTTTTATTGCTAATAGCCAAAGCCTGGAAACAACCCAAGTGTCCACCAACTGGCCAATGGATAAACAGATTAACCGATGGATTTTTGCACTTCAGTTAATTTAAGGTGAGTGGAATTCTGAAATTACATCCACCTTCTTCGTGTAACTAAAGTCAGTTGAGCTCAACTAATACAGAAGGAAACACATGAGGTTGTTAGCCAAGATTTGAGAAATGGAGACCTGATTGAAATAAAGAGGTGTTTATTTGGAGTTTGTTAGGACTGCAGCCGGGGAGACACAGATTCAAGAAGCACTTGAATTGTGTCCCCGACTACAGAATGGGGGAGGCTTATAAACGAAAAACAGCAAGGTTACAGTTGGTTCCATGAGTTGTTTATGAAGAGTTATAACTGGAGCTTGTAAGAAGTAAGGCTGCTTGTCAAGCCAGGGTGGGTTGGGGTCTGAAATGGTTGCATAGTCACAAGTCACCTGGAGACCATAAGGCTGCAGCTGGCAGGTGCTGTTCTGAATACGGAGGGTGGTGTCCTGGGATCTGGTGCAGTTCAGAGAAAGTTCAAGTTCTCAGCGGCGCAACGACATGTCTGAGACCAGATCCTTAATGGCCTCCGGATTCCATGTTTGTACGTCTGGTCTGATTGCTCCATTGTAATTTCAGTTTGTCATTGAAGCCCTCTAGACTTATCTGATGATGACTCAAGCAGGCTAGAACACCTTGGCTAAGGAAAGGTATGTCTTGAGGGGAGGTTCTTATATAAAAAGGGGTCAAAACAATATTAAACTCAGCAATATTTCATTAGAAAACCCACAGAAGGAAATAAATAGGATCATTGTTCCAACTCAGAAATAATTGGTAATAGTTAAGTAATATTTAGTTGCACTTGAACACAATAAAAAAAATCGACTTGGAATGATCCTAGACCTGTTGAAACCATGAATTGAGAAGGGTTCAGATGTGGGTATTGGACTCATATAACCCTATCTTTAACAGGAGGCATGAAGTTAAGCACAGAAATAATAAGAAAAATATGTTAATTAAAAACAGAAACCCTAAATTACCTATCCACGCTTGAAATTGAGGTGTAGAAATAGCAACCAAAGGATACTCCATAGATAATAATATTACCTATTTTTAATAGAAATATACCAGGGTATATGAAGTTTTACACATATTGTTTGCGTATGACAATTCGAAGAGGTTAGCAGACATTTTATGTATGGAGTCAAAATGACTCAAAATAGGAGGCTGGGTGAGTGACACAGCCAGTGTCAGAGTTTCACAGACAATGACTGTTACTCTAGATCATATTGGGGGGAGGTTTTGATTTGCATTTCAAACCCCCTCCTCCAAAGGACTTCAAATTGTTTCACCAGCTAATGTTCTCTAAGACTCTTACACTGTGAAGGAATCCCAGTGGGCTGGGTGGGTGGAAACTGTATTCTAGTTTTGTAAGCAGTGAGATTGAGGGACCTAGTTTCAGATTCACATGCTAGGGTACAAAATTTTCTTGTGAAACTTATGCTTCATATATTGTATTGTTTTGATGATTTACATTCACATTTTACTATGTTTACATTCTAAACGATAACTTAAGAATGACAATTTACATTTAAAATAAAGTTAAAAAAAGTGCTTTAAGGGTGAAATTTCTTAAAATATTTCTAGTTCATCTCAGTTTATCTGTCCCCTGGTTTTGTGTACTTTGTTCTATTCATTTGTAGCATCAGATGTTAGACTGCATTTAATTTTCATCATGTTAATTTCCATAACTGGTTACACAACTTGATGAAGACAATTTGGAGTAGATATTGCTTCTTCAAAACAACAACAACAGCAACAAAAAAGACATCAAACTAACATAACCTTACTGGGACTGACAGTTCAAATTAATCAGCTGTTTGTTTTCTTTTCCTGGCAGAGAGAGAGGGAAGGGGAAGGACCGACAGGCTCTGCACCCACGTCAGCCAGCGCTGGACAAGAAATCTCTTCCACCGGGTCTGAAATATCAAGGGCATATGTTTTTAATTAGTCACATCCTCGTGTTCTGCGCCTCATTTAAATGCGGTTCTTAATGCGTTAAATTTCTGCTATTGTTCTTGTTTCTACATGTCCGGAGAAAATCATTTAAGCAATCAATTGCATCCGGTGGATTAAATTCTGCGGAGAAAAGTGTCTTCACCCGCAGGCGAGCGTAGTCCTCGCTGGAGGAGGTTTGTTTCCGCCCTCTAACAAAAACAGCACTTTCTGAAACTTATTTGTGGAGGTGACACGTACGTGCCAAGAGGCATGTGTTTTGCCTACATGAGTCCAAGGGAAAAGGGAAACTTCCTGTACCACCATGCCGAGCAATCCGTCTACTTTTACACAGACCGTAAAGCAAAACACACGCTTCCACATTCGCCCCAGGGAACAATATCCTAGGAAGCTTCGTGTGTCCCAGAGAAGCCAGACGACTCCATCCGACGCGGTTTGAGAGGCCCACCGGCACCTGCAGCCAGCGCCCGTGGTCAAAGGCCCGAGAGAGGGCGGGCGACGCGCCCCTCTCGCTGCGCGTGCAGGTTCCCGCGCGCATCCCCCAGCGCCAACCGCCCGGAGCCGGAGGGACCCCTGCGCGCCGCCCCCCGCGCCGCCTCCCCACTGACAGCCCCGCCTCCTGTCCCGCCCCGCGCGCCCGCCCCCCACGGGCCTTCTCCGGCGAGAGCCGGCCGGCTGCGAGGCTGGGGGCCACCGGGACGCGCGGGCGCGGTGGCGGCGGCGGCTCGCAGTCCAAGGAAACCCTGGGCTTCCCGGACTGAATAGCGCGCCTGTCCGGTCTGCACTCCCAGGGACCCCGCTTCAGTCCCGTTTCGCCTCCGGGGAACCAGAGGCGCCGCACTGGCCACCCCACCAGCCCGGTCCCGGGAGAGCCCCCCGGCGCGGCGCCCGCCCCTCGGCTCGGATCCCCGGGGCCGGCGTGGAGGCCGGCGCTGCGCGCACGGCTCCCTCTGCTGTCGGCATCCGGGCAGGAGGGATCCGAGCGCCCGGCGGGAAGGGCGCCTGGCACCCGCTCCGGCCGCCTCGCCCCGCACCCCGCCATTCCTTCCTGAACTCCCCCCAGGTCTCCGGGCGCAGAAGCCTGCGCTCCCAGTTTCGGTGCCGGGAGCGGTGGGCCGGGGCACGACCCTCGCCCCCAGCTCCATTTTCCCTCTTGGCTACGGGTCCGCGTGGACGTGATTTTGACCAGTTTCCTAGCAGGTTCAACGCAGAGTATCTCAGTTCCCCGCCTCACCCCACGCGCGTTGCCGAGGGTGGGTGGCGGAGCCCTCGGGGGCCGCCCGGGGACACCCACCCCGCCCTCCCCGGTGCGGGGACCAGCGGCTGTGCGAGCGGGTGCAGCGGGCGGACGTGGGGTCTCTGCGCCGCGGGAGCGACGGGCCGGCGAGGCCTGGGGGCAGCGAGGAGAAGCCGGGCTGAAGGGCGGAAACCCGGGCCGGGGGCCGGCGGGCGGCGCGTCGTGGCGGCGTTGAAAGGGCGGGGACAGCCGAGCCTTCCCGCTGACTTTTTCGACCCCGGCTCGATCCTTGAGCACTCGGCCTCCCCCGCCGCCCTGCAGGGGCCGAGGCTGCAGGCGCTCGCCAGCCTGGCCCCGGGAAGGAGCCCGCGCCCGGCGCGCGCCGCTGCCTCGCCAGCCTCGCCGCCCGGTGCTCCGGCGACCCGCGTCCGGCCCGATACCCCGGCGGCTCAGCTGGGACCGCCAGCCAATCCAGCAGCCTTTCGCAACGTAGCGGGTGCTTTTCTTTTTCCTTTTCCTTCATTCTCTGTCTTTTCATGTAACAGTAACCTGTCGTTTCTGCTTGGAGGGTCTAAGAAGAATCCACGATCGCTTTGCTGTGTCTAACCTAGGAATTTCAAATGGGGCTTCTCACAATTCACATCTGGTTCCCCTAACTGGCGATCAGGATTGTGGAGTCTTCCAAAATAGCCCTTTTCATCTTACGTAATGAGAGACCCAGAGAAGCTCTGGCTTTTCCACGGTACATAATCTATATTTACTCTCCCCCTCCCCGACACACACACACGCCCGCTCCCTCTGCCGTGCGCGTGTGTGCGCGCGCGTGTGCGTGCGTTTCCTTTCGTTTCTAGCATTAGGAAACTCGTTCGCGGCCACTGAAAAGTCAGGAGCGGCTCAGATCTGGTTTTCCACGGATTCCTACCTCCACCGTCAGATACTGTCCGGAAACGGTGCCACCAAATAAGCATGGGACTGTGATCCTGGAGAGCCAGCGCGCCGCTACCCAGAGAGGAAGCGCCAGAGAAAGGCGAGCCTGGAAGGCGAGCAGCCGTTCGCGTTGGCTGGCGAGGAAAAGTGCGGCGCGGGGCCCGGCCCGGGGTTCGGGCCCCTGACTTCAGCACCGGAGGGGATGGACAGCGTCTCCGGACCCGGCTGCCGCCGCCGCGACCGGACTGCGCCGCCGCGGGCCTCGCCAAGGGCAGCCCGGCTCCCCGCGCCTCGCAGCTAAGAGGCTGCGTCTCCCGGTGCCCCCGCGCCCCCCTCCCCGTCCGTGACCGACGGAAAGGAGCCTTCTTTTCCCTGCTGAGACCCCCGAACAGGGCTCCGAGGAGCACTCCTGTTCCACGGATCAAACTCTCCGCAGCAACTTCGAGAATAATTTCCTCCGGGGGCCGGAGGGATAGGGGCCGAAGAGTGAGGCCGAAGTTCTCGGAGCCGCTGAGAAACCATGGGCTCTGCAGGCGGGGTCCGCGTGCTCCAAGGCCCACGCTTCTCCAGCTAAACAGGATGCTCGTGAGAGGGCTGCACCTGTTCTGGAAATAGCTTTGTGAGACGAGGTTGCAGACCTACTCACAACCTGACGTTAGAGAAGCTGGAAGAATTCCAATTCCTTTACTTGGCCGGTAAGTGATAATACTATTATTTCTGCTTGTTGATAACTCAAACGGTTCCCCACCCACCCACCAAGATTTTAACAGAAAGATTAGAACAGTATTATTTTTGCCTTGTGGATTAGACGATAAAGAATTTGATTTTTACATGGTTGTTCCTGGATAATGATCTTTGGGAAAATCTTGCCTAGTAAAGCAGTTGGATATTTTACTTCTCTGAAGTCCGTTGTGTGATGAGAATATTCAAAATTATATATATATATATGTATATATATATGTATAAGCTTCTATCAGTATAGTAAAATCTTAGCTGGGTATTTTTATTGATGAGCTAATATCTTTCTGAATGTGTGTGTCGTGTTTTCCCCCAAAATAATACAATCTGGCATTTTGTGAGAGTTCTGTTATTTTTTTTTTTCTTGGCATTATGCTTGTAGTTTAAGCTGATCCTGTCTCTGTTACATAGTATGCAAGCCTCAAAAAGTTACTAGTGGTGATGGTTTAACCATCTAATATATTTCATATGATTATAATGTGCCAGACTGTGCACAAGAACAGACACATGCGTACACACACCTGATCCCGCTCTCTACACCAACCCCGAGTATACCTGCACCTGTGGATCTTACCTAAAGAAAAACACGTTTTCATGCAGTGTTGCCTTTCCAGCCTTTCAAAGCTTAAGACTACTTGCTCAAACCAGATCTGCCAGGGGCAGAGAATGAGAACCTTTAGCGTGCCTTTTCAGGAGAGAGGGTTTCCATATCATTCTGACTTCTTAGTGCTACAAAATGCATTTGTCACTGAAATCCCAAAAGTGATGAGGGGGCCAAGAGATTCTTGATGAACCATAAGCTTTAAAGCCTTAATTAAATCTATTTTCTGTTAATTCTTACTTCGGGAGTCTTCCCCTGGGGCTTTAAAACTACGGTCTTTCGCAGTGACCTTGATAAACATTCTGCTCTAATAAAAAGGGTTCACTGGGTAAAGGTAGTTGTACAGATTTATAGCCCATGCCTGACATTTCACTAAGAGCTCGATGGGTTCCGATGGGCACATGCAGTGAGTGGAGAGCTTGCCTTGGCAGGACAGACTTTGACAATCCTTGAAACACACGTGATGCTATAAGCATAGCCAACCCTGTGGAGAGAGTTGGGCCCTTTGAGAAAGCACAGTTCTTCGGGTTTTCCTTTTAATTTCTTAGGTCACCTATAACTGATACTAAAATACATTTCCATACCTACCCTCTTCTCAATTTCATCGCTAAAATCCTCTGAGGCAGTTAAAATGGTCTTGGTTGCTGCGCTGAAGCGCCCCTGTTTTGCGCTGGCTGAGAGCAGCAATTGCACTCTGAGGAAACATCGTTCTCAACTGTCACTTGCCATTTACCATGAACCTGCTTGCTTAGCAGAAAGGGAGCAGAGGCATCCGTGTCACCAAGCTCCCTGGGGGCTCCGTTGCCCTGTATAGGTCGCAAATGATAATCTCAGGAGGAGAAATGCACTGCTGACTTGGGTTCCTCGCCGGGGGACCTACAGTGTGTCCTGGGGACCTACAGTGTGTCTCTGGCACGGCCGGCCTTTGTTTGTTTGCTTGTTTTCCTGATCTGAGATATGTGAACGTGAAATTACCACGTGGACTGATCAATCATGTTTTAAGAGAGCTAAAACCTACTGTTAGGCTCTTAGTTTGGTTGTCAGTTAATAGCCCAGACAGACTCCCCTGGTGGGCAGAGCAGAAGATGGAAGCGGAGAACGTGTTCCAGGAAGCAGGCCTGTGGGTACGTGGCCGCAGTTACCTTCTCTGTGGCAGAGGGGGCAGGCTTTCTCCAAATGTGGCTCAAACAGCAGAAAGTAAGAGTTCTCCTGGCCTAATTCCTTTGGAGATTTGGTTACAGAAATAAATAACTCATTCACCGTTCCAAGCTCAGGCAAGCTGCCTGGAAGCTTTCGTCAATCCTTATCTCTGGGGAAATGTCGTTAACACTGAGACAGAGCTTTGTAAACCAACTTAATGCCTGTGGAAATTCTAATCTCTAACTGCCCATGCCGCCCCAAAAAAGGAGTGGGTGGGCTAATGCAACCAAACCTTCTTTTTGCACAGAATCACCTGTCTTTAAAGAGAGATCAATACTTAATTCTAGGACATCCATATCCCACTAAAACAGCTCTTTTTCCTGATGGTTTTTTGGTCTGTTAGGATGCATGAGGTTCGGGGAGTACCAGACACAATAGTCAACACCCCTTCCCAGAGGAAGGAGTTTTGTTGGGAGGGATCAGTGTTGTTGTGTTGCTTATATTTGAGACTCAAAAGAGAAAAGTGAAATAGGATCGCACAATCAGGAAAATGTAAAGTGTATACCGTACAGGACCAGAGGATAATTAGAAATGAGCCCTGGAGTCTGTTCAGTTCTTTTTCTTCTTTTAACAAGAAATGGTATGTATGAGAGTGGGACAGAGAATTCTAGCTTGAACCTTTAAATTATAAAAATATTATAAAAAGTCAATTTTGTCTAGACCATCTAAATATGAATTGGATAGTCTAATGTATCTATTGACCATCAGATCCTAGTGGATTTGAACGTCCACAGTTTGCCTTTGGAATTGCTTGCATGGGTTTGAACCAAGTTATGTACATAGTTACAAAAAATGTAAAAGTGTGAGGTGATTATTATGGAATTTAAGAAGGCCTTCAAGAATTGACTGTTATGTTCGTACCAATTAAAAGATATAAATTCCAGGCAAGGAACCTGCTTATTCACCCAATTCTATCAGGAAGGCAAAAGCCACTAGCGAAGAAAAGTGTATCTTAAGTCAGAAGTTATTTCTACAGTTGTCTAACTGCCCCTGAAACCCATCCGGTGAGTCATAGACTAGCACTCAAGTGGAGAGAGATCTCTTATTTCGTATTTTTGTCCCGTTTAGCTTAGCAGAATGAGTTGTACATGGCATGCATGGTAAGAGACAGCATCCTGCAGTATAAAATATGTTATGTATCGTGACGTAGCAGAACAAGGACTGTTTGACAGTCAGAAGATGGGGATTCTTGAAATGCTGGTCGTAAGAGCTTGGACAAGTCACCCAACCCACTACTTATGGGGATACTTTACTTACCGGTTAAGCCGCAATCCTCTGTATGTGGTTGACAGCTAAGTATTTGTGGCATAACTGAATAGATGCGTACTCCGTGGAATATTGGAAAGTCTCGATACTATGCTTTCAAGAGTGTTTTGGAAACTCGGGTGCAGTATCTTCGAATTACTATAAATAGTCTCCAGTAGCAGTCGTTCCTTCCTTTATCAAAAGAGTCCCTTCTGATTACTGTATGGCGACGTGCCTCTTACATTTAAGAGCTTCAATGTAGGGAATATAATATTTTCTCATTAATTCAGCATCAATTTTCTTATATCACTCAATGGAAAAATATTTTAATGCAGGGAGGACCTGATTTTAAAATATCTATTATTCAAAATTGATGCCATGTTTTATACCAAACGGTGGAGCCTAGGTCAGCATGACCCAAGCTCATTTTAATTACAGCTGACCCTTGAGCAGTGCTGAGGTTCGGGGGCACCAACATCCCGTGCAGCTGAAAATTCACATATAACATTTGACAGCCCTGAACTGCTAATAGCCGATTCTTGACCAGAATCCTTACTAATAACGTAAGCAATCCATCAACATGTTTTGTATGTTATATGTATGTCTATTTTATGCATTCATGACATACCTACATTTTTCTTAATTTTTTTCGATATTTCTAGGCTATGCATTTCCACTGTTCGTTTTTTTAAGTTGTCATATATCTCCAAAAAAATTTCCAATATATTTATTGAAAAAATCTGGGTATAAGTGTACCCGTTTAATTCAGACCTATGTTGTTCAAGGGTCAACTGTACTTTCATTTTGACTTTAAATGAATCAGTCACTGCATTTTTGTCATAATTTTCGGGTATGTAAAGGAGAACTAATATTTATCATTAGTTATACCAATAAGGATACTCCAAGGATTAAGTGGACTTTAAAAACTCAGTATCTGAAAGTACCTCCAGAAAGCATTTTGATTTGCTTCAGTGGCTAGTGAAGATGGAGTGAAGTGTGGACAGCGTGAGGCTGGTCTGTGTAGGTACCCTGGAAATTTTGTAAGGATGTGGTCTTGATTTAGTCCAGAGCTGAGATTCTGTTCATAGGTGTTGTCAAGAAATCTCCAGTTAAGCAATATCTCATGGCTTATTTTCTTTCATCAGTTGGAGTTTTAAAAGTAGCTATGGTTTTTTAAATGTAACCTTTAAACATTTTCATCTGTATAGATTTCTAGATTATCACTGAAAATATACCAATAGTAAGTTTGAGAAATCTAAATTATTATTTGGTGTTATAGTCAGTTTCCATGTAGTTTTGTGGTTAAACTATTTGACTGAACCAGAAATGGAAAATTTTATAATCACAAACGATGCCTTGTTTGTGATACAATTATGATTTTTTTTTGGTCTGATTTGTTATCACTTACCAAAAAAGAAAAAGTAAAGAAACAACAGAGAAAGAAGAATGGGAAACAAGCAGACAGTGAAAGGTCATTAAAATAATGTCATGTGACCAAGAACTTCATCTTTCAATCATTATTGTGAAGCTAGTTCAGCACGTTCTACACATGATGTGTCAGAAGATTGTTTTAGATGTTCATGAATTTGGTCTTCAAATTATCAGTGAAGCTGAAATAAGTTTTTTTTTTTTTTTTAAATAAAACAATCGTTAAATCAGTGCATTAGAAAAGTGGCTAATTCTTTATCACCTTTAATGTACATACTCACGTACATTTTTAAAATTTAAATTTGTGAAGTAGTTATAACTATATTTATATTTAGCAAATATATTGCCATTCACTCAAAATGTCAAAGAGCTGCAGATTTAATTTTATAAAAGATACCTGATAAATTCACAAAGTAAATTAACATAAAACATGAGTCTTTTAGAAAGGGTACCAGAATTTTAACAGTAATACGTTACTCATACAAAACTATTTAAAAGAATAATGCATCCTCTGAATCTGCTCAAGGGGCTTCATGGTAAGACATAGGTAAGTATCTGAGATTAAGAAATTTAAGAAAGTCAGTGAGAAGGTAGTATTGCATGATTAAAAATGCATTGAGTACATAAGAAGTCTAAAGTCTAACATGGTGTTCTCAACAGATTATGTGACCTTGGGTAGATCACTTTACCTTAATAGCGCATCTGTTTTCTTGATTCTTTTGGGAAATCATTATCACGTCCATTAGAGAACAAACAAAAACCTACAGATTTAGTTGAGCTCAGAAACGTTCCTTCCGCTTCCTGCAGACTGTTTCTCTTGACTAGGACCCTATACTTTTACGGTGAAAAGTACATGTGACTGACGATCAGATAGATATGAATTTGAATCCTGGTATAGAGACTCAGTAACTATACAAAGTTGGGCAAAGCATGTAAACTCTGAGTCTCTTTATTTCCATATGTGAAACAAAAGACAGTCTCACCTCAATACGCCGTCGGGAACAGTTAGTGTAACAAGGCATAGGGTGCGCCTGGGCCGCTGTCCGTACACAGCAGGAGCTCACTCAAGGTGGTGTTCATTATTATAGCCCACCCGCATATCTGCAGGCTCTGCATCCTTGGATCCAACCAACCACAGATCAGAAATATTCGGGGAAAAAAATTCTGGAAAGTTCCCCAAAACAAAACTTGAATTTCCTGCACACTAGCAACTATTTACCTAACATTTACAATGTATGAGGTATTGTGAGTAATCTAGAGATGATTTAAGGTATACAGCAGGGTGTGTGTAGGTTATATGCAAATACTACGCCATTTCACATAAGGGACCTAAGCAGCCATGGATTTCGGTGTCCGTGGCGTGTCCTGGAACCAATCTCCCTCTGATACCCAGGGGCCTTGTTAGGCCAGTCTGCATGTTGATCAGCTAACCCACAATTGTTCTATTATTTCTTCAGATGAATCCCTTGTGTTGTATGTTGTCCAAAACACACTATGCTCACCGCTACCCAGTTCTTCATGCTTTGTCCTAGAGTGTTTCCTTTTCTGTCTGTGTATCCATTCCTGCATCTCTTCACATGGGTTGTAAGTTCAGTGTCTGCTGGGCTGTGGCAGGTTGGCCGTTCAGTGGGACCTCGGAGGGCAAGCCCCGCAGGAAGCTCCTGACTCCGGCTCTCCTCAGTTAGAGCGAAACCTGGGAGATATAGCCCAGATTTTATGTGAAATCTCCTCGTTTTCACCTAATTTAATTGGAACAAAATGGACTACAAGCTGGACTCGGCACAGAATGCTTTCCGGGTCCTGGAGCCTGCAGACCCATGACTTCTCTGATTTCAGTGGCATTTGTTAAAAGCCAAAACTGACATATTTCATCAGCTTTTCTCCAGGCCTCTCTGTTTCTTTCTAAAAAATGGGAGAATGAGGGCTTCCCTGGTGGCGCAGTGGTTGAGAGTCCGCCTGCCGATGCAGGGGACGCGGGTTCGTGCCCCGGTCCGGGAAGATCCCACATGCGGCGGAGTGGCTGGGCCCGTGAGCCACAACTACTGAGCCTGCGCGTCCAGAGCCTGTGCTCTGCAACGGGAGAGGCCACAACAGAGAGAGGCCCGCGTACCGCAAAAAAAAGAAAAAAAAAAAGAAAAAAAAAAGGGAGAATGAATAATGACTTGGCAAAAAACTTCATCTTAGTATCTTTTCAAAGTTTACAAGAAAATAAATCTCAAAAAATGAGGAGTGGCTGAGAGGAAATAAATACTCCGTTTGTTTGACTGGTCAAAAATATTGTGGGAAAAAAGAGTCCATAGAAGAAGCAGGAATGAAGCCATATCAACAATATTCCATGATGTGTTTATTCCACCACCTCTTCCCCAGCTCTCTGTCGTCTGACACCTGCAACAGCGACTGTAACTCAGACAGAAACCCTGACAAGCTGTAAGACCAAGAGAGAAATAGATAATCAGCTGTTGACTATGGTCGGTTAAATGCAAAGCCCCCTCCCTCCAATACAAATTTTGGTGCAGTTTTCAGAAAAAGGGGGGTTATATTATAGGGTAGAAAGAAGAGCAACTGGCCGCTACAATGGCACTGAAGAATCTACCAACGATTTCTAGGTCATTTTCTGTACCTGTTACGGATGGAATACTCAGCAAAGGTGGGCTCATGGGCTATTGTCTCTCTAAAAGCTTGTTTTTTTGGTTTTCTTTTGCGGTATGTGGGCCTCTCACTGTTGTGGCCTTTCCTGTTGCGGAGCACAGGCTCCAGACGCGCAGGCTCAGCGGCCATGGCTCACGGGCCCAGCTGCTCCGCGGCATGTGGGATCTTCCCGGACCGGGGCACGAACCCGTGTCCCCTGCATCGGCAGGCGGACTCTCAACCACTGCGCCACCAGGGAAGCCCCTAAAAGCTTGTTTTTAAAGAACGTTTTAAGATGAAATGTTCATAATGTGACCTTCAGTGTAATTAATGCACCCCAGCTTTGTGGGTGTCCTTTCACTTTATTACTCAGAAATGAGTAATATCCAAAGGGCACAAAGAGTCATAGACCAACGTGGATACTAGTACTTCTGACTGGATAGCTTTGTTTCTGTATTTCTTTTTATTTTCAGCAGTTTTCTATAATATTTCCTCACTTATCATGTGGTAAGCCTGCACCAATTTAGCTGGACTATTTATCTTTTGTTTCTCTGGTCTGGTTTTAACCTTGAAGAAGTAAAACTCCTAAGAGCAGGTTAATCCAATTGTCTGAATACTTCACCGCTGATTGCAGGTCATATGACCAAGCAGTGATATGGTAGCGTACATTTAGAGCTAAGGGAAGTAAGATTAGGGTGTTCATCTAATTCATTACATTCATAAACAAATAAGCTGTTCATTTTTCTCTCCGAGCCCATTGTTTTTCTCTACTTATAAATCCTTTTAAGTGATCAACGAAAAATAAAATTTGCCAGTTATCCATCATCAGTGCATTTTTATTTTTCATTTTGTGTTTTCTTTCCATGGCAGTAAATTTCTGGAAACTCCTGAAGTTAAGAGTGTTTCATTGTTGCATGAAGTCTTCCTGGGCCATATAAGTATGTTCCAGGGGACCCAGCCTTCTCTAGTTCCCCTTCTCAGTAAGATCCCCCCACTTTGTGTGGCATTAGCAGTTTTGTGAAAGTTTCTCTCTCTCTCTCTCTCTCTCTCTCTCTCTCTGTCTCTCGGGAATCTCACATGTGATTCTCACAGCAGGACTGAGAGGAGAGGCAAACATTATCATTCCTGTTTTGCAAATGAGACAGTTGAAGTCCGGGAAAGTTAAATGATTCTCCGTACATTGAGTCAAAATTAAGATTTGTATCAATATTTCATATTTTCCATACTTTATAGGTGGTTTGGGAAGAAGAAATACCTTTTGTCCCACTAATTACATGCTTCACTTGCTTCAAATTATGATAAAAACAAAGTAAGCAATTATATTTTACTAACTTTTACTTTTACTGGCTAAGGAACTGGAGAGGTTTAGATTCTCACGGATTGGGAAGGGCTCTCGTATTATCTTAACCTTAATCTTATACAAATAGGGAGGTTTTCGGACAATCACGTGTTGAATGTCATCTTTTAGAGGAATTGTCCTTCAGGAAGGACGAGGGTTGATTCTACTGCAGTGATTCAAGTTTCAGGTGATGAGAACGTGACCTGATGGGGCAAAGGTTAGCAATGAGTCAGTTGAGACTGGATGGTAAGGTGATGGGTGATGGACTAACAAACAAGGGAAGAATCAAGATGAGATCATGTGCTTGATACCTGCCAGGTGCTTGGTAAACACAAGTGCGTGTAGATGTAAAATGAGCTTCCTTGGAAGGAAAGGTGTCACACCTGACTTGGGACATGTCCAGTGGTGAAAGGGTGTAAGGACCAAATAGCAGGGGAAGGAACCATTGGTTTCAGAAAGAGGTACACCCTGACATATCCAGCTCAGAGCTATCAAAATGGAGGTTGTTGCTGAAGCGTGAAAATACATTAACTGTTTGAGAGAATGAAGGAAAAAATCAATAGTTTATGAACGTTTGGGGAAGGAGAAATAATAAGAGAGAAGGTTATGTAAGTGCACTTAGAAAAGTGTAAGGGAAAACAGAGTTTCAAGAAAAAAAGTAGATTGTTAATAGTGTTGATACTGCAGGGAGTGAAAAGGAATAAAGATTCAAGTGCATTTGGGTTTGTCCAAATGTAGATCATTGGCTATCTTGGAGAGAACAGTTTCGGAAAAATGGTCATATTCCAAGCAGTATATGCATACAAATTACATACTATCCTACCCACTAACTCGCAGGTATCCTGCATTGTTTAGGGATACTGTCACCAATATTGATTTATCAGTCATGCTTATGAATAAATGAAATTGTTTTGAGAAATAAGCAACTCTATTACACAGAATTCAATGGGTTTTTTTCAACGAAAATGCAATTTCTTTAAATCGTATTGGAACTTTATTTCTCTGAAGTTTTCTCTTTTTCGGGGGGGGGTTTGTGTAAAAGCAGTATAATCATAGAATAATCAGTTAAATGGAGGCTGAAATCATTTACATCATTTTTACAAGCATACAGATCCCCCAGTAGGCTATTTTCTCCTGAGCAGAATGAACAAAACTCCAGATGAGATGCAGTCTCTTCCTTCCATGTGTGTCTCCAGAATATTTGCATGCGAGCTGCTCGTCAGGGTGCTTGGCTTTGCCAAATCACTGAGCGTTTTCAAGTTTATCAAGGATGCACATTAAGAGATTGAATCCTAGGAGCAGGATGGTACTCCAATGGATAAAAGCCCTGGGCGTCCATCTGAGACTATGTTATAGCTATTATTAGTGAACGTAGAAGCTGACCACTTGGATGAAAGCCGAAATGTGGCCAGAACCGGGTTTGCCATCTGATGAATTACTTAGCATCTCTCTTCCTAAAGGATAAACGCTCTCTGGCTTCTAACAAAGAGTTTGTGAGCTGTACGGCAGTATTTCGAACAAGGAGATCATTTATAAAAGTAGTCTTTGTATTTAGGAAATAATGACGGATGCAGCTGCAGGTTTTAAAGACTTTTAATAAAGAATGTTATAAAGTGAATTAGCAATAAATACTTAGATGATACTGAATCAAGACATTATAGAACATCATTAGATCTGTATATTGGATTGTTAAAGCAATATATGTGTTTATGTAATACCAGTGGTTTTGTCATTTTCTAGGATATTTTGAAGGAAAGTTCAAGGTGGGTTGAATTTTAATGAATGGGATGAGTATATCAACTAGCTCTGCTAAACTAGTAAACGTTTTAGTTATATAACTGATAAAGTGAAGAATCTGAAAGCTTCTTAAATTTCTACAATATATGGAATTGTAGAACACTATTCGTGTTAAAGATACAGTATTTCAGTCATTTAAAATTTTTGAGTCTTTCATAAAGAAAGTTGAACGGACTTTGTAGAAAAAAAATACTTTGTTAGAAATAATCGGTGCTCAATACTTGCTTCGCTGGCATTGCCAAAATCTAAATTTCGTGTCAAGTGGTCAGAATATGGATGAGTAGATGCACATACGGCTCATAAGCACATACGGCTTAGCAGTTTGTCTGTCCAAGTATTTTCGGGCCACCTCAGCATGCAGGATGATACAGTATAGATTCCTTTTAAGGACGAGGCTTGGTCTCTGGCCTTAAGAAGGCCAGAGTCTAATGAGGCAAAGCAAGGGTACCTAGAGTCATGAAGTCATTGCAAGGTAGAGCCGGAAATGTGCTCACAGATGATCGGGTTAGGAAGCTGACCCTCAGAACATTTCTGAACTTTGGGGAAAGGTTCAAATTTAGTTCGTGGCTTAGTTGAAATAGAACCATAAATTACGGTTTAATCAACGATGATGCTTCAAGGATGGTAAAGGAAAATTGAATACTGTTTATGGTTCCTTACGAACTCATAGTTCAGAGTAAATGAGCAACCTGGGACGCGAGAAGCTAGAAAAGATACAAGTTGTAAGTCTTCCAAAGTCTCAGGCAAGTGAGATGCTGCTAGGGATAGCAATGCTATATTTGGATAATCACCTTTTTAACTTTTAATTTATTTTTAAATAATTATAGGCTCACAGGAAGTGGCGGAGATGGTTTGTGGTGGAGCCTTCCCCCAGCTTCCCCCAGCGGTAGCATCTCAGATGGTTAAAGTGCGGTGCCAAAACCAGAAATTGACCCTGGCACAAACTATCAAACAGGCTATGAATCTTACTTACAGTCCATCAGTTTTTATCTGAACTCATTTGCGTGTGTGTGTCTGTGTGGTTCTACGTCATATACCTCCTGTACCCCATGTGCTGATTTGCATAACCATTGTCACATAGAATGTGACTGAAATAGAAGTTCCTCATTCTAAGCCTTAATAATGGGACCCACTCCCCACCCCCCTGGAGACCCCTATCCATGCTCCAGCTCTAGAATTTTGTCCTTTTGAGAATGTTATATAAATGGGGTCGTATAGTATGTGATCATTTGAGACTGACTTTTGTTTTTCCACTCAGCATAATGCCTTTGAGGTCCACGCAAGTAGCTGCATGTGTCGGAAGTTTATCCCTTTTATTGCTCAGTAGTAGTTCCTGGTACGGATGCACCAGCTTTCCGGCCCATGTGCTATGTGAAGGATATTTGGGTTGTTTCCCAGTTGGGGCTACTATGAATAACGGTGTTATGAACGAACATTCACACGGGAGTAGTTTATTACGCAGTACTCTATAACTTGAATATCTCTGTGTAAGTTCACTTGAATGCTTAACAGGGTATATGAATAATATTGAGAAGGCAGGCAGTAGACTGGAGAAAGTAAAGGATTTTGAACAAGTAATACTGTTTAAGCTCTGGCTTTCCACTGATGGATGATGATGGCTTTATACCAGTTAGTTTTGCTTTGTGAGCACTGGTTTCTGATATGTAATAGGTGTAAAACAATACGTTTTCTAAGACTTAATGGAAGTTTAAGCCATTCATTAATGGTCCCACCTAATTATTGATTTTCTAAGAAGAGATTCTAGTTAATGTCATATTTACTTGGTTTTATAAGCACCCCACACACTCCATAACAAAAAATAAGGATACAGGTATGCAGACTTTAAAAAGTCTGTACAAAATATGTACAAATATAGAATACAGTTGACCCTTGAACAACACTGGTTTGAACGCCGTGGGTCCAGTTATACCCAGGTCTTTTTCAATAAATATAGTACTGTATTTTCCTTTTTTACAGATCTTTAAATTAGCTAAGCGTGGGGAAAAGTTTGTGTTCGATTAGAAATCACAATGCATGGAATCAAAAAGAACTAGGGTTTGATTCCTGATTCTGTCCAAACTGTTTCAGCCTCCTGCCCTTGGGTGAGTTGTTTATTAATTCCTTTGTTTTTGACGCAGGGATAGCAATAGGTGGATTTTTAGCAGTGGGAGGTGGGGGACAGTGCTTCTAACCCCCGTGCTACTGAAAGGTTAACTGTATTGACAAGTTATATTGTTTAGAATTTCACAAACACGTTTACAAAAACTTGACCGTATATTGTGCCACAAAGCAAACCTTGCCAAATTTCAAACGTTTAGAATTCTAAGAGCGTGGTCTTCGGTCAATACCTTTAATTAAAAAAGAAATTAATAAAAAATAACTAGAGTCTTTTCAACAAATGGTGCTGGAACAACTGGACATCCACATGCAAAAAAAAAAAAAATGAATCTAGACGTAAATCTTACTCCCTTTTTAAGAATTAATGCAAAGTGGATTGTAGACCTAAATGTAAAACACAAAGCTATAAAACTCCTACAAGACAACATAGGAGAAAATCTAGATGATCTTAGGTATGGTGATGACTTTCTAGATACAACACCAAAGGCACGATCCAATAGAGAAATAATTGATAAGTTGGACTTCACTGAACCTAAAGACCTCTCCTCTGTGAAAGACAATGTCAAGAGAATGTGAAGACAAGACACAGATTGGGAGAAAATATTTGCAAAATACATATTTGTTAGAGGACTGTTATCCAAAATATGTGAGGAACTCTTAAAACTCAACAGTTAACAAAATGAACAACCCAATTGAAAAATGGGCCAAAGATCTAAACAGACACCTCACCAGAGAAGATATACAGATGGCAAATAGGCATATGAACAGATGTTCAGCATCACATGTAATTAGGGAACTGCAAGTCAAAACAGCAATGAGATACCACTGCACACCCATTAGAACAGCCGCAGTTGCTGGTGGGGATGCAAAATGGTGCAGCCACTTTGGGATACAGCTCCGTAGTTTCTTTCAAATCTAGGTATACTCTTATCATAAGATCCAACAACTGATCTCCTTAGTGTTACCCAAAGGAATTGAAAATGTATGTCTACAAAAAACACAGTACACAGATGTTTGCAGTAGCCTTATTCATAATTGCCAAAACATGAAAGCTACCATGCTGTCTTTCAGCAGGTGAATGGATAAATAAGCCTTGGTACATACAGACAATGGAATATTATTCAGCACTAAAAAGAAATGAGCTGTCAACTTATGAAAGCACCTGGTTTCTCTGAGTTTCTAGTACTTAGTCTACAACATAGTAAGTGCTCGAAAATATTTGTTGAGCGAGTAGAATAGCTACCTTTTTAAGGAAGATTATTATTACATATAATTTTTGCTCTGCTGTTTAATTTCAATACAATTCCATTCACTTTCTTTCTAACCTTTTATTTTGAAAAGTTTAATCTTACAAAAAGGTTGAAAGACTAATATTTATTGAATAATACAATAAAACCTATAGATCCTTCGCCTACTTACTGTTTATTAATATCACTTTCATTGTTTATGTTCAGGGCTGTATTCAGTTACATATTGTTTTTAATCTACCTCAGACTAGTCATTATTGCTGTTTTTTTAAATGGTCAGCACTCCTTTAGATTTACTGACAATTTCTTTGCTCACTATTGCTTTTTAAAAAATAAATTGAAAAATAATTCCCATAATGTAAGATTTACCTTTATAAAGTATATACTTTAGTTGTTTTCAGCGTATTCACAAGGTCCTGCAACCATCACCATTATCTGACATCAGAATATTTTCATCACCAAAAAGAAACTCTTTATCCATTAGCAGTTATCACCTATTCTTCTCGCCTCTGGGCCCTGGGCAAACTCTACTCTACTTTCTGTCTCTATAGGTTTCCCTATTCTGGACATTTCATATAAATGGAATCATAAAATATGTGGTCTTTTGCGACTGGCTTCTTTTATTTAGCATAATGTTGTCAGAGTTTATGCATTATTGTAGCATGATGGACGTTTTGGTGTTTCTGACTATTATGAATAGCCATTCATATTAACATTCACGTACAAGTTTTTACGTGAACACATGTTTTCCGTTTTCTTGGGAATACGCCAGGAGTAGAATGCCTGGGTCATATGGGTTAACATTATGATTAACACTTTGAGAAATTGAAAAACTGTTTTCCAAAGCAGCTGCACCATTTTAGGTTCCCACCAGCAATGCAGGTTTCAGTTTTTTCACATCCTCACCAACATGTGTTACTGCCTGTCGTTTTGATTATAGCCACCCTGGTGGGTGTGAAGTGTCATCTCCTGACGTTGATTTTCATTTAGTGATGTTGAGTATCTCTTCATGTGATTTTTTGCTATCTCTGTGTCTTCTCTGGAGAAATGTCTATGCAAATCTTTTGCCCGTTTTTCACTGGGATGCTTTACTTTTTGTTAATGATGTATAAAACTTCTTTATATATTCTGGGTACTGGAACCTTATCAGATAGTATATGATTTGAAAATGTCTTCTCCCATTATATAGGGTTTTTTTTTTTCACTTTGTTGATAATATCCTTTAAAGCACAAAAGATTTTAAGGAAGTTCAGTTTATCTATCTTATGTTTTGTTTTCTCGCCTGTGATTTTGGTGCCATAAATAACCCTCTGCCTAATTCAAGATAACAAAATTTCCATCTTTGTTTACTTCCAGGGCTTTTAAAGTTTCAGTTCTTACATTTAGGTATTTGATCCATTCTGAGTAAACTTTTTGTGTATGCTGTGTTGTAGGGGCCAGCTTCAGTTTTTTCTCACGTGGCTATCTAGTTGTCTGACACCATCTATTGAAGAGACTATTACTTTTTTCATTGAATCTTGATTTCAAGATTCAACTGGCCACAGATGTAACGGTTTTGTTGTTTTTTTTTTAACTCTCAATTTTATCCATTAGTTTAGATGTTTGCTGTCACCCCGGGACCACACAGGCTTATCGCTGTGCTTTTGTACTGTTTGAAATAGGCAAGGGGACCCCATCCACCTTTATTGCATCTTGCTTGATGCCGTTCATTTATGTGATGCATATTTATTTGTAACTTCCTAAACTCAGTTTTAAAGGGATACGAGTACATATTGTATGGGTCTGCTTAGCTAAGAATTTACTTGGGAAAGGGAAAAGGCATAAAAATGAAAGAATAAATAAATATATAATAATTTATATTATATTATTTTAATAATTTATATTTTTCTGTGATTCAGTAAGTTCACAACAGAAATCAAATATGTTTAGGCAGAGAAGTGAGAGGTTCACTTCAAGGGACCAGTGTGTGCTGGTAGCTCTCTTATCTGGTTAGTGGTCCCAGGCTTCTACCCATAACCTTGACCTACATCTGACCTAGTTATCCTCCATTTCTTGTCATGGATGCCTTACTTCAACTTGGATAACTTCCCTGGTTATGTACACCTTTGCTTGCAACAAATACCTTTCCTGGTCATATATACCCTTCCTCTCTCTTTCTCTAGGTGTCATAAAGTATATAATGTACATGCATATAATATACATGTATATATAAAATACACAATATATTCTTCATTATATTGCCAGGTAGACCTTCTTTGAGGGAAAACGTGTTAGAATGGTATTTGCAAATAAGGCAATTCATGAAGGTTTGAGTCACATTCCAGTTGAATATTAAATGATGAATTCAAGGAGGAAATACTGTGACTGAGAAAAGAAAATAAATATTAATGTGAGGGTAGGAGAGATGTCAGGGGAAGGGGTGACTGGACCCCTCACTGGAAGGCGCACCCATGAAGGGTATGTGTCTAACAATAGTGTTTGTTCTGGTGACATGAGTGCAAACACAAAAATACTCACCGTTGCCATGATTATGTCTGTAGTTCACAGACATTTCACCCAAAGATGGTACAAAGATAGGAGCGATACGTTTACGTATGCATGGGAAATATCTTATTTGAACAGGTAAATAATTTGATTTAAAGCCTGATTTTGTAGGGAAATATGAGTTTCAGCATGATGCCCTAATCAGCCAAATAATTCAGACAGGCTTCTGCAGGTGGGCTCCAAGGGGGCCTCTGATAGGGTTAGAAGGAAGCCTCCAGGCAAAGCAGGAATGAGGGAATTGCTTCTCCTTGAACTTTTGGAGAAAGTCTTAAATGTGTTTGTAAAAGTTACTGTTATTTACCTCTGTGAGAAAGCATGAGAAATCAGTGCCAACCCACATGTAGCACCAGTCCATCCAATGCTGTGAAGGTTGAGGGAAGTAAAAATTAGTCTAGATTTGTGGTTAATAAAACCGCCCAAGCAGTTCTCAGGCTTTTGAAAGTACAGTAGACCCTATTCCAGACTTGCTAAGTCCTAATCCCATCTCTGAAATGAAAGAGTGTGTGTGTGTGTGTGTGTGTGTGCCTGTGTGCGTGCACATACATGTATGTGTATGCGTGTGTGTGTATGCGTGTGTGTGTGTGTGTGTGTGTGTGTGAGACAGAGCTCCTGGGTGTTCGAATGTCATCTTCTGAGATGAAATGTCTGCAGAGCATCCTAATGAAACAAGGAACTAGAAGCATTGCTTCAGGGATCCCCATATCATTTCCCTTATTAAGGGCCCTCAAAGCCATAATTTATTTTCTGGTGTAAAGCACAGGCAGGGGCTTAGGAAGATTTTCCAGGTGGGGATGCTGGGTCACAGGTGAAGCAGGTCCCTGTGAGAAGGGAGAGTTCAGACAAGAAAGGATGGTCACAGCAGAGGAGGCGGCTCTGTCCAAAGACGTGCTGGTCCTGCCTTCCCTGTCCAGTGGGGAAAGATGCCAGGGCATTGAACCAAGGGCTGAAGCACCTGGGCTTGAATGTCCATCAGCTGTGGCCTTTCTGAGGCGCACCTGTCACAGTTCCTTGTTGCCCACCTGCAGCTCTGGCCCAGTGGATGCGAGCTAGCGTTCCCACACCTTTGCCAATGCAAAACCCATTGCTGCAATGTACCAGGGAGCCTGGCAGATCCCTCATTTGTGGTCTTTAAAGTTTTTGTTCTCAGGGCTTCCCTGGTGGCGCAGTGGTTGAGAGTCCACCTGCCGATGCAGGGGACACGGGTTCGTGCCCCTGTCCGGGAGGATCCCACATGCCGTGGAGCGGCTGGGCCCGTGAGCCATGGCCGCTGAGCCTGCGCGTCCGGAGCCTGTGCTCCGCAACGGGAGAGGCCACAGCGGTGAGAGGCCCGCGTACCGCAAAAAAAAAAAAAAGTTTTTGTTCTCATCTCAATCCTCCATTCATTTTTCTTACTGGACCATGAGATATGGTTGCACCTTTCCAGTTTTTTAAATGCCCTGCTACAGTTTCTCTGATTTTTCAGTGGATATGGATGGCAATGAACTTTGGCATTCACAGTTTAAAGGAACTAACTGATAACATGAAAAGGAACCCAATGAAAACCAATTAAAGTCAAAATTTAAAAAGTCTCTGAACACTGAATAGAATCCTAATTGGAATGGATCATATGAACTCAGCTGGCAATGACTGAGTTTCTTAAATGCAAGGATCTTGAGCTCATAGCAAACTAATGGATATAATTTAAAGGCTTCGTGAATGGGTAAGGGCCATTAGCAGGGTTGGCCAAAATTAGGTCAACCAAATAAATTTAAAAATTGATTTAGATAAAAGGAAGATTTTCTTTAATTTTTATATGTGGCTTTTCCAATTATTTGCCTTGAAAAATTCAGGTTGCTGGAAGTATCAAATCTACTTTGGCTGTTTATTAGTACGGAATTGATTTTATCGTGAACTTAATATTCTTCTAAGAATTATTATGCAACTTGCAGGTATAGAGAATTGTAGAAGTATCATTCATTTAGTAATTTAAATATAAATTGCCAATTGGTTTAAGTAAACTTTTCAGTATCTTGATTGTGGTGACAGTTTTAAACCGTGTGCATTAAACATATGCAGCTTGTTTTATGTCGGTCATCCTCACGAAGGCTGTTAAAACGTAATTTTATCTGTCTCTTTGTACTTCTGAAAGGTGGCTCTTAAAAAGTTTAAGATGATCTACGTGGCTCGCGTCACATTCCTGTGGGCGAGTGGTCGAGGGCTTCTGTGTTGCAGGAAATGTGGGAACGGGAGATGAGTTACACATCACCCCTGGGGTTCAGGGAGCTACGTCCACAAGGTGGAAAGTGTAGGACAAAGGGCCACCCTTTTTCAACAAATAGAAGAAGTATAGGTAAAAGCGTTTATGAAAGATAGCAGGCAGATGCAGGGTTGACTTCGTCAGGCCTTGAGTTCCCGTTTCTCTTTAGAGTTGTTCAGGTCTTTGACCGCACTGTGTTCTCTCTACCGCCTTCTTGTACGACCTTCCCCTCAACTTCTGGGATCCTCGGTTTGTGAGACGTTTTTTACTCCTTCTGGATCCGCAAACTGGGAATTCTGGGACAGTCTGACTGTCGCTCTACCTCCTTTTCATATCCTGTCAGTAATCAGTCTTGGACTCTGCACGCATTTATCTTTGAATCTGCTTCTCCCCTCCGAGGGTGTACGAGCAGTCTCCTAATGGGTCCCGTGACTCCTTCCAAGTCCACACCACTCTCAGGTTCATTTTCTAAACCAGAAATCCCAGTCTTGCCACACCCTTGCCTACTAACTTCACTGGCCTCACACAACTGACAGGGTGACTCCTCGGCCTAATTTGCAAACCTGTTCACAAGCTGTGCCCACCTGTCTCTGTAATCTCATGTGTGCTCATTCCCCAGGATATGATCCAAAGCAGCAGGGTCAACACAGCGTGTGCTCACCTCTTTGCAGGCCACTGCTGATGACTCTGTGTAGGAATCCTAGAAGGTAGACAACAATTGTCACCTCCATTTTATAGATGAAGAAACAGGATGCGTGTTTATTAGATTGGATACACAGGATGGAAACGGTGGCTCCATAGTCACGGTTCAAATGAAAGGCTGCACTGCCCTGCCAGGGCCTGACGTCTAGGGTGCTTCGTCCCTCTCTCCTCCAGCCCACCCTCACCTTTCTCCCTTTCTTCCATTATTTTCTTGGGCTTCCGGATAGGAGTCTACTTAATTATACTACTTACTGTCAGTCAGTGACTCAGCAGGAAACTTTGATCACTGACAGTACGTAATTAGAAGGGAGTTTAATAAATGGGTTATTTACAAAGTGTGGGCAGGATATGGGGAAACAGGATGTGGGAGCACAGACCATCCTACTGGAGGAGCCTCAAGGGGCAAAGGACGGAGGCTGGCAGCCCTCACCTGATCCCAGAGAGCTGCGTGCCAGGACCTGTGTTCTCCTTAAATGGCACTTTGCCACCCCGAGGACTTGACGGTCAGAGGGCTTGAGAACAACACCTCAGCCCTCTTCCCCAGCCTTCCTGTTCCCTGCTGGTGCCTCTCACCCAAGGCTTGATCCAAGCGGAAGCCAGCGGAAGAAAGATGTAGTCTGACAGGTCAGTCTCCTGTGTCCAGAGGTGAGTGAAGAATGCAGATGAAAGAGGCTTTATTCATGGAAATATCCTTATAAAATAGGTGACATTTTGTGTGTGTCTTACATTTATACAGATTATATTGTGCTATAACCTTGTTCTGTTTATCACTTTTTTCCTCCGGTGTTTTTGAAGATATCGCTCTTTTGCTCATGTTCCTATAGTTCAATGCTCCTAAGTAAGTGCTGCATGGTATTCCTACTAGTGAACTACATTATACCCACCTGTCTCCTCGAGGTGGCCCCCAGATTGCTTCCAATGACCAGATACCGTGGTTAGTAGTGGAGCAAAGCCCTTGCATACGTCTCCCGTTGACTCATGGGCTTGCTGGGTCAGAAGGTTTTCACATTTTTAATTTCGTTAAGTACCGTCAGACTATTTTTGTTTGAATATTTACTCTCCATTAGTAAATATTCTAATGGAGTATTATTAGAATACTAATAATACTACTAATAAAATGCTTTTTATTTTTTACTAAAAATAGTTTTGCTATCATGTTGGGTGAAAATTAATAAGTTGGTGTTTGAATTTGTATTTCTATTATTACTAGTAAATTCTAGAATCTCTTCCATTTTTTTCAACCATTAGGATCCCATCTGTAAACTGTCTGTTTATAGTCAGATGCCAATAAATGGTTTATTTGAATGAAAATTACCATAACGTGGTCTTTTCACAGCGTTTTAAAAACCCCTTGCCATCGACCACTTAGTAGAAACACAATAAATTCTCATTTAATAAAAATCAATGGACCACACTTTAGTTTTTGTACATGTAATTTCTGCCATGTGTCTTTTGAGATGGCTCAGTAACTATAGGTAACAAGTCACGAAATGACTCTTTTAAGCTGTCAGTCAATAGACTTTTAAAATAACCAGACTGACAATTTGTTCTCTAGCTGTTTCCTGTGTCCCATCCACCCCCAGTTCTCCTACTCTCCCAAGGAGCACTGGGCGTCACAAGAAATTCTAAACACAGGGCTTGTTTGAGAAGACAGCAGCTGCTGTACTGAGAAGGTCTGGCATCCGGAAGGCTGAGAGCATCTCCTCTCTGCCTCTTATAGGAAAAAGAGCAACAGCTATACATATATATATATATTGAGGCTCTTTAAATGCCCAGTGTAATTGTGCTGGTGACAGAGGACACAGAATAGTTGTGGTCCTGCCCTCAGGGAACTTATGATCTGGTGGGGGAGAGAAATATTGGACATAAGATCATGCAAATGAAGTTACCATATAAACATGCTGCATGAGGACCATGCGGGAGAGATGCAGGCTGCTACCCGGTGAGCATCCTGATCTCAGGTGTCCGGAGTGACCATCCTGAGGAAATGACCTTTGAACTGATACTCGAAATATAATGAACTTAAATTGGTAAAACCGAGGGACCTTTGATGGACCAATATTTACTGCACTGTTGGGACCACTCTGGATGTCTAGAGACTAGAACATTAACTAGACAGAATTCAGAGTAAAATGCCCCTTTGCAGGTGTATCTGAGTGGACAACCATCTTTTCAAGACAGACTCTTCACCCCATGTTCCTCTGCATTCCAGCCATCAGAAAGAAAGGTAACTCGCTCTCAGGTAGCTTCACACGACACTTCCCCTTTGACCTTCACCCATCTTTCATCCAAGAGATACCAAAACATGGAAATACCGGCTCCCTGCTTTTTCTTTTGAGGTGACTTGATATCACCCAGCAGGTCCCAGGACTGTCTTCTGCAGTGACGTCCCCTCCCCACGGAGCACGTGATCCCACAGCTCGGCCACCTCCTGGGAGCTCCTACACGGTCATCCGCCCGTAACCGGTGTTACCTTAACAGTCTGATGTCACTTCTTACCTTAATTCTGACTTTCCCACTGAAACTCATTAAACAATCGTTGCTTATATTAAAGCACTGAGCACATTTTTAATGAAAAGTAGCACTTAAAGTCAGTCATGGAGGTCTTTGCACATCTTCAAAATTGCTGGGGAGCACAGCTGACAGCCCGATTTGGCACCTTTGGGCTTGGGACGCCCAGCCCGGCCATGTGCCCTGTTCTCTCCGTGAACCTGACAGGTGTTCTCAAGAGGAGCCCTCTAGGGACTAACGGCCAATGAGCCACCGCAGACCAGTGGAGACCGCAGACCAGTGAGCGGGGACCTCTGGGTAAATGTCCTGCCCTCGAGCTTCTCCTTCCTCCTGTCTTCCTTGATGCTGCCTATTGGACAAATCACCCAGCAGCTAGAGGTTCAGAGCCTGTTGGTGTAATCTGGAGGGTCAGTGCCCCTGCAAGGGAGGAGGGAAGGGGGTGGTGAGGCATCCAAAGGAGCCACAGGAGCTGCCTGGCACAGAGAGCAGCGTGATTTAAATCAAGCTTACGGAGCTCACACGCTCTTTCCTTACTTACCTTTAATGGTATATAAGTGCAAAGGAAATGTAGAAGATGTCTATGTTGTTATCTCCCCAGGGTATGATGAGTATTAAATTACTTTAGACACTGGAAATCACCTTGAAAAATTTGAAGGCTTACGTAGTGATTAGCATTGTTGTTGCTGAGGCCAGGTGTCCCATTGAGTGAAGGAGAACACAGCTTGTGTCAGAAAAACAAATCTGATTTTGTGGAGGCTCAGTTCATTTATTGGAAAGTCAGGTCCCTGAACAAAAAGAGTATTACAGCACTGTGTAAGAACATTGTGAAATTATTTTAAGTAGTAACTACAACTTGTTACTTTTTTCTCCTCCTTTATTTTTCAGGCACTTCTATTATATTTCTAATAGAAATTTTCTGTGACTAAAAAATAAACTGGTAGAAATGCAAGTATCAGAATGTATTTTTACTCCATTTCTTCAGTGAAGAAAGTTAAGGATTGAAATCATCTGTTATGTTTTTTGTTCCAGTCAAAATATAGGGGTAGAAGGTATGGTTAGAAATGTTATGCGAATGGTTTGTGTAGAAATGACGGTAATAATTTAGCATCTATTTCATTTGATTCTCATCTCCCTAATAATTGGTAATAGTTGGGTAATTTTAAAAGAAACCCAACCAGAGAGAGAATTCCAAGTGGCCAGAAAGTCAAGTTAAATGAGTGTAGTAATTAAGTTAGCAGAGCATATTCAGAGAGATGTCGGATGGTGGTTGGCACATTTGATTAGTAACTATGTGTCAAAGAGAGAAATCACTAACACGCCCCTCAGCTAAAATGATTTTAGGTTGCAGAGTCCGGTGAGTATGGTGAGTTAGGCCCAATTTGTAAAGACTGCTGTTTAGAGGGAGGAAAGGTGACCCAGTTTCTAGCTCCTTAATTCTCTGTTAACTTTTTACAGAGAAATTTGGGGCCAAAAGCAAAACTTGAAATAATTAGAATGTTTATTTTCTCTTTCCTTTCTTTTAATCTTTAATTTATGGTTCTAATAAGATCTGCTATTTTCTTGAAATTTTACAGGATAGAACTCTTTAGTTAAATCAGTAACTCTCCCCCTTATGAGATACTGAGCCAGAGAATAAATGGCCACCCTTATTTTTATTATTATTATAAGTTCAGGGTATTTCCCAGGAAGACCAACATGTTTCCACTAATAGTTTTTCCTATTTCCTTAAAAGAAGACAAAAAGCCTATTGACTTATTAGCATGCAGTATTATGTTAAGTATATACGTGTTACTGATTGCTTCAAAGAAATCAGAAAACTACAGTATTCTTAGTTCTTCAAGATCCATAGATTGTAAATATTTATCTACCATTTTTTTAAGCAGAAATGTTTATTAATTGGCATCTCTGCAATTGGCAATGTCATATGACTCCAAAAATGTGAAAAAATTTTAAGTGTTTGCATGAACATCAAAAGAATAATTTTTCTGGCATCATTTTAATGTCAGGTATCTTTTGTATTCTTGTTTCTTAAAGGTTCTTAATCCACATATGTTATGAGTGAACACTTTCAGGCAGTGTTCAGCATCCTTCTTTCACTGCCTTCCAGATCATTTATTTCAACGTATATTCAGTTAGCTAGTAAATCTGTCGTATGTAGTGATTGGACAAATTGCCTTTTCTCTTTTAGCTAGTTAAGATACCTTTTAACTGAAGATGACCTCAGTAGAGTGTATTCAGCTGCTGTGAAGTCCTTTGAGCAGCGCCCTCACCCTCTGCTGGACCACGGCTGGCTCGGTGGCTGGCTGGGTTAATGCCCAGCTGATGAGGTGAGGGGAGGCTCCCACCTGCAGGGGCCTGACTGTTTCAGCCACTTTCGCGCGTTCAAGTGCCCAGGCAGGAGGAAAAGCGTTTACGGTTACAGATAACTGGCCGAGACCCACGGCCGCTTGTCGTCACTGACTTATCTTTTGTGGGAGATGGATTAACGTGATGTACTCAGTACTCCTCTGTTGTGGGGATTTTCTGCTTTAAGATGTCATTAGCTCCCACTGGCACCACTCTCTGCTGTACAAGACCGAGACGAAGTCTTGAGGCCTTGCACGAACACGGCGGTCCCCACACGCTCAGTAGGTCTCCACACCTGCATCTCGGTTTCACCGTGGAGATAAATGCCATTTACGGGCTTTTCCCAGGCTGGCCTCCTTGAAGGCCAGCAGGGCTCTGAGAGGTCCTTGGCCAGATTCCTAAGCCCTCGGCAGAATACTTCTAGGACCCATATATGTCATCCCATTTTCAGTACCATTCTTCATCTGCTTTCTTTGGATTGACATCTGTCTCTTTTGGGTGCCACATTTTCCTTCTATCCAGCTGGATAGATTTTCTCATCAAAGAAATCTCCTGCGGTGTTACATGGATCAGTTGCTCTTTATTCCACAAAGAACATACAGACTTAAGATTCTTATCTGGTTTATTTTGCAGGCAGACATTTTACTTATTCTTACGTGGACAGTTATAAAAACATGGCTTTGGAGTTTGAATGAAATGCAATGTACAACTAGTGAGTGGAAGAGCCCCACTGGGCCAGTTTGTGCAATTGAGACAAAACCTAAAACAAACAACCCAAACTGTGTCCAGTGATTGAATCATCTAGATTGCAGGACCTGCTCTTTCAAAATAACTGTGTATCTCCCACTTGGCTTTGCTGCCTTGTAAAGAGGGTCCTAGCATAGCTCACCAACTTGATCTCTTCAAATAACTGTATCTCCCACTTTGCTTTGCTACCTTGTAAGTAGGGTCCCAACATAGCTCAGCAACCTGTATGAAAACAAATGCAGTGTGAAGGCTGGTGCAAAGTGTGATGGTCCACGTACAACCCCGGGCAGTGGGCACCACAGGTTGGCTCCGATGAGACCATTATGCAAGTTTGTCTTCAGACACATACATGAAAGTGGGACCTCAGGAAATAAAGTAAATAAGAGCCTAACTTTTTAAAGGCAGCCCCTTCCAAAGCTTTAAAAAAACACAGTGCCGTCAGCTTCACATCCCAGGAGACTCCCCCAGTCGAGACAGTGCTTCTGCAGCCCGGCGTGCCAAGAGCAGTCTCCCCTCTGCTGCACCTGAGATGGAACACGGTGGTAGAGAGCAAGGAAGGAGAGAAAAAGGGAGGAAATGTCCTTTCCGTGGTTTATTATTATTAAATGTCAGTGAGAAGTAGGAAATTGTTAACCTGGAACCCCTGATTCTTGCTGCCAGAAGGTGAAGGTTTTAGAGGATATGTGATACCATACATTCCTGGCATCACACTTCCGGATTGTTCTTCTGTGGAGATATCAGCACACTACATTTTTATAGCAGCTTTATTGAGATATAATTCACATATCCTAGTGTACATCTAAAGTGTGCAATTTTTTGAATTTAGATTATATACAGGGTTGTACAACCATCACCATCTGATCTTAGAACATTTCCTCACCCCACACAGAAACCTGGTATCCTTCCCCCAACTCCCAGCCCTAAGCAACTGCTAATCCAAATACTTCCTGTCTCTACAGATTTGCTCATTCTTGGCATTTCACATAAGTAGAATCATACAATATGTGCTTTTTTTTTTTTTGCAACTGGCATTTTCACTTAGTATAAAATTGTCAAAGCTCATCCATGTTGTAGCATGTATCAGTAATTCATTGCTTTTGACGGCCAAATATATTCCATCGTATGGGTATTTCACATTTTGTTTATCCATTTAGCAGTTAATGGATATTTTGTTTCTGTCTACTTTTCGGCTATTATGAATAATGCTGCTACGGACATTTGTGCCCTGATTTTGTGTGGAAGCGTGTTAAAATTTACACTTAGTTTCTAAAGTACAGATCATAACTTTTCCTGATCTGCAGAGCACACATGCTGACCCATATATAGTACTAAATTCCATAAGGGTATTTTAATACTAAAGTGGATAAGGATTTCTAGTTTAACCCCTTCACTTTGGGGATAAGAAAACTGGGGCCCATGATCTTAGTAAATTACCCACAACCTTGCAGCTATAAAGTGTCTGAGCTGGAACTCAAAGTCAGTCCAGTCTTCTTCATATTATGCGTTAGAAAACCAAACTGGGCACCCTTGAACTGAACTGGAGTCATGTGAGCTGACCTGGAAAACTTTTTTTTTTTTTTTTTGCGGTACGCGGGCCTGTCACTGTTGTGGCCTCTCCCGTTGCGGAGCACAGGCTCCGGACGCGCAGGCTCAGCGGCCATGGCTCACGGGCCCAGCCGCCCCGCAGCATGTGGGATCCTCCCGGACCGGGGCACGAACCCGTGTCCCCTGCATCGGCAGGCGGACTCCCAACCACTGCGCCACCAGGGAAGCCCGAAAACTCATTTTTATAAATTTTTCTTTTATACTCTTTTCTTTAGAGAATGTTTTACAGACAGCCCCTATTTATAATTGAACTTTTGTTAAGTACCATATTCGATGCTTCAGAGAGAACGCAGTGTTAACCGTGCATAATGATATGCACGTAACGTTTTAATGATGACGTTCTTTACACGTGTTGTCTAATGAAAAATTCAGCTTACGTTGTTTTGAATTTGTTATAAGACACCATTCGTAAAGAATGGCATATACAGATTTTCCTTGACCTACAATGGGGTTACATCCTGATACACCCATGGTAAGTTGAAAATATCCCGAGTTGAAACGGCATTTAATAACCTGACCTAGTGAGCACCTTGGTTAGCCTTACCTACCTTAAATGTGCACAGAACACGCACGTTAGCCTACGGTTGGGCAAAATCATCTAACGCGAGACCTATTTTATAATCAGACGTTGACTGTCTCATGAAATTTGTTGAATACCGTATTGAAAGTGAAAACCAGAAGGGTTATCTGGTGCAGAGTGAGTTGTTTCCCCTCCTGATCACGGGGCCGACCCGGAGCTGCCAGCATCGTGACAGAGGATCAGACTGCCTGTCCCTGCCCAGGAAAAGGGCCAAGTTCAAAATTCAAAGTACGGTTTCTACAGAATTCCACATGGATAATGGGGGGAAATTGCATGTTCTAAGGACAATAACAATAAAATGCAGACTTGACTATTAAAATTCAGATTTGATGACACCTTATATACTAGTTAAAAATAAGATTTTGAAAAAAAAAAAACCAGTTTATTTCTTTGATCCAAGTTACCTTATCTTTGAGTGAATTGGACATGTTGATATCTAGAGCATTTTACAGCCGTCAGATGCGATGGGCGAATGGCACCCTGAGTCATTTCGAGGAGTGCACATGCAGACACACTCAGAGGCATGATGCAGAGAGGCTCACATGTGCTACACGGACGTGAATGGAAGGGATGGAGCTCCAGGGAGCAGGGCCCTATCCCAGCTCTGTTCTGTTGCTGAAGGCTGGTGTGGCTCTCTGGGTCTGTATTTCCCTGGTGTGCCCCCACCCTCTGTGGGATGCACTGAGATGCTGGCTTTTCTATTCTCAGGTAGAATGGGGGAAGTCCCCCCATCAACAGGGAAATGTGGAGGGATCCATGGCCTGGATGGGGCTCGGAGCCTTAACAGGAAGTGTTAGGAGGAGGAGAAGGAAAATCTACTTTATTAAAAGAGCATCATGGAAACTGTTTTTCTGTGTCGTCAGGACTGTCAGTTTCCAGAATGTTAGCTGCTGGCTTGGGTAAGAATAGGACAACTGGAGAAGTAGCTGACCTACTGTCTTAGCCAAAGCTTACCTCTGTGGGGTTGCTTGGGTCCTGTTCTCTGCAGACTCCACTTCAGAAACACAGCTGGCCGCCTTCTCCCCCTTTAGGGCTGTTTCCTTTTTGAAGGAAATTTCTATTCACTGTTTGCTGGGCAAAGCCGTTTACAATACTACCAACAGTAAGTACTGTATTTAAGACTTTCCAGCATGACTGACAGTACGAGGAAAAGTCTTCCCCCCAGTGAGAAGTCCATATGCCACTGTCCTCCACAGGCTCAGACTGCCCCTTGGATGGAAAGCTGTGGTTGTGAGAAGGACCATGCTGGTGTTTTCCAAGGGCAGAAACACCAATCCGCGATGGGGCCACTTCTCATTCCTGCATCCTGACCCACTGTCTTCCTGAAACAGAATTTTCAATACTTTTTTTTTTTTTTGAGTCTGTGTTTGTAATTGTTATCCTGGTAAATGAAAAGCCTGGGATAAAGGATACCTATGTCGGTGCTAATGATGTTACTTCAGTGGGTGACTGTGATTAGTGTGCCCGATCGGCTTGGAAGAGAGCCATCACGGCTCACGTTGATCACACTCGTGTGCTACACGGAGTCATCACCCTCCCAGGATGTTTGCTGGGGTCACGTGGCTCACACATACCTCCTGAGCCTGGGATGCCCGTCATCTCCTTGGATGGATGAGGCAGAGACTCAGGAGGATCCAGTGACTTGCTGGAATCAAATACAGTTGAGTATGACCAAGGTCACCTCTGGATTTTCCATCAGACTCTAGGAGGAAGGACATAGTCTCTGCTGGTTTCACAAAAATCCTTTGTAGTTGGCTTTGAGGGAGTCGGAGGGTGGCAGGCAGGTGCACACCAACACCAGCTCCGCGTGCCTCCTTGCCCCTCCCTGAGGCTCTGGTCAGCAGGCTCCAGTCCAGGGGACATTCAGAAACAGACGTGAGCCTCTGAGGAGGTGTTGGTGGGGTCTGAGGTGCAGAGGGACAGGGACAGGGTAGGGGTGACACTGGTGACTGAGTCTGACTAGAGGATGTGCAGAGCTGGCCTCCATGGTCAGACGTTGAGCCATAACCCGCAGGTGAGCCAGATGGGGCGTGGGTCCACAAGAGTGAGGGGCATGGGGACGAGTCCCAGGGCTCTCACGTAGCTCGTTGGGCAGGCGGGCAGAGGCACCCCCGGGGCTCCCTGAACCCTGGGCTGGTGGTGCTCAGGCCGGAAGAGGGCGGCAGTCAAGGGTGCAGGTTCATCACAGCGCCTCCCACAGTTGTGGGAGATTGAAGCTAAACAGGTTGGTAGGAAAGGTAGGTGAGTGGATCAGGGACTAAAGTACAGATGGATGAAGAAGTCATCCAGCGCCCGATTAGGAAGCCCTTCCACCTTACCCGTCGGTCCTTCCTCGGCCATCTCTGCCTCAGGAAGCAAAGAGACCCAAGGCAGGTGCCCGCAGCACACGCTGTTTGAATGTCTCTCTGCAGACTCTCCCAGGAACCAGATAGGAGACTGTAGATGAGTGTTTGAAAGTGCCATTGGCACACTGCCCGTTTTTATCTTGGCAGGTCTGATTTTGTTTTGGTTTGGGCTTGCAGTGTTCATTCATATACTATGATTTCACAATTCTATTATCTTTTTTTTTTTGAGTCATAGTTTGTAGGGACTTATATTACTATTTCAATGCAATTGGGTTTCTTTTTTAGTATTTACTATATTTTCCGAAAAATTAGGCGTCGTTTATCTTGCTTCTTTACCTTGCAGGCAGGCGTTCCTCCTCGCAATTCTGTAAGCCAGGTAGGATTTAGGTCTGGTACGTACAGGCCTGGGTTTCCTTTTCTGTAAACTACTGGTCTTTCTATTGTACTTTTGGTTGACTATTTGAGCTCAGATTCATGAAGCAGTGCTATGAATAGCTCCCAGTTTATTTCAGTGAGTGCTAAAACCTGTTAAAAATAGGACCTTGCTGAGACTTCATTTTCTCCTCTGTTTTTCGTAGCTGATCTGACAAAACATGTCTTTGCAAGTCTTTTCAATTTAGAAAGAATGTTGCATTGCCTCCCCACTAATGTCTGATTTTTAAAATTTATTTCTAAAACTCAACATGAGGAAAATGGTATGAGCCAAATCTGTTAAATATTCCTCACTTATTTTCAACGTAACACAAATCGAATACGTGTTCCACACATCACAGGGCTTATGCATAGCAGGGCCTCAGTGTGATTGTTAATTTTATATGTCGAGACCAAAGTACCCAGGTAATTGGTCAAACGTTATTCTTGATGTTTCTGCAAAGGCGTTTTTTAGATGATATTGACATTTAAGTCAGTAGACTTTGAGGAAAGCAGATTGCCCTCCCTACTGTGGGTGTGTCTGACTGGTCAGTGAAAGGTCTTAGTAGAAGACGGGCCTCCCTGGCCACTGGACTCAAACTGAATCATCACGTCTTCCCTGGGTCTCTGGCCTGCTGGTCTACCCTGCAGATTGGAGACTTGCCAGCTTCCACAGTCACGTGATCCAATTCCTTAAGATAAATCTCTCTCTCTGTCTCTCTGTGTACACACACACACACACCATCTGTAGGTTCTGTTCTCTGGAGAACCCAGACTAATCCACTTAGGGACAGTAGCTTTACCCCTTCCTTCTTTCTCACAAGGTTGCAAACCTCTGGTCCAAGTGTGTCCTACTCACCTTTGCAATCTTCCATCCCTGCACAGGGAAGATGCACAGTCATGTTTGTTGAGAAAAACAAATTAGGTTGCTGTTTTTTTCATTTTTATTATATTCCTAGTTTCTTTTCCCTTTTTGACCAGAATTTTATATGTATCCAGCTCAATGACAATCAGTATTCATTAGTGATGTCCTTGATGCAATGGCGTTTTAAAGATTATCTCATGAATCTACAAAATAGGTGGAATTATGCTCAGTGTAACTTTGAAGCTGTGTCTGTTCTTCTGTAATTGGTAGTCATCTCTGGTGCGTGAAGTATTGCCCAGCATTTCATGTAAATTAGAGTTTATTTGTAGAGTATTCAGAGAGGCAACCTGAAATTATTAATGGCATACAGAGCAGGAGAGGGCATGGAATTTCTGACCTTTGTTTTCAGTTAGAACAGGAAACGCTAAG
Source organism: Monodon monoceros (assembly GCF_005190385.1). Lineage (NCBI taxonomy): Eukaryota > Metazoa > Chordata > Mammalia > Artiodactyla > Monodontidae > Monodon > Monodon monoceros. The sequence continues at coordinate 75,065,040 of NW_021703770.1, read as the reverse complement.
CTGGCACTATTTTTGTGAAATGAAGTTCAGGGCCACACACCTGTTCTTGTTGAAGGTGTGTGTTTTTCACTGTCATCCTGGTAAACGAGAGACCTGAGCTGAGAATACCTGTCTCAGGTAAAGAGCACCGACCTTGGCCACTCTGCCTAACGGACTAAAGTGCCGTGAGTTAACTATCCTCGGCATTATTTGCCTGGATGGATGTGTGTTGAGTAAATGGTGACAGGCTGCTCGCAGCTCTGAGAATGCCGTTTTCTACTGCAGAGTGTAACATGTCTAGTCACAGAGAGCAAGACCTTTGATAGGTGACAGTGATGATGGTGGTGGTGGTGAATCCAAGGGCCCTTTTCCTACTCCTTTCTTCATGAGCAGCTGAATATGTGTTTGTATATAGTGAAGCTGAGTGTGTATGAATACGTATGTACATAGTGATGGAGGCCTGAATATATCTGCCAATGTAACAACTTGCTGTGCAATCAGTTTGTTCCCTTCCCAAAAACATCTTGCTCTGATTGTCATATTTACTTATAAATATTTGAAATCTAGGTAACCAGACACTTGACTTGTATTTCCTTGAGGTGGATTTTGTCATGAATCTTAGTCAATGCTTCCTCCCTCCACCAGAAGAATTGAATTTTCAGATAACAGAATTTTTAATGAAAACAAAACAAATAGGCACCATTCTGGTTTTTGTAATCTCGAAGATATTTAAAACCAAGAATTGTATTACAAAGTTTTAGTTTATTTCCTCTCCTTTTATCTTTTTTCCCTACGTGTTATTTTCACTAATTCACTGAGTTTTTTTTTTCTAACTTTGTCCTGAGATCATTCATCTTTTATTTGCCCTTTATTAGTTTGCGTGACTATTAAAGTCCTCAGTGTGTTGGTTGTTCTTTCAACTTTTTATGTCGTTTTATCTCATTTCTCCCCATCTACTCACCTAAATGTTGGTGCATTCCTGACCGTGTTTTTTTTTTTTTTTTGCCAGTATTTTCAGCATGTAATATTCATGCCAAAATATGTTTGGTTTCTATTTCTGATTGAATTTTTACTTATTCAAGTTTCCAGGGTTCTCTCTATTTTTCTGACCTCTATTAGGAAAATGGTGGGGAAAAAATAGACTTTGGAGTCTGAGTATTTGGGTTTGAATCTTTGGTCAAGTTGCTTCTTTAATGCCCTAGTTTTTTGTGGGTCTTAGTGCATAGAGTTATTGTAAATTGTAGGTTTACACTTGACATATAGTCAGTAGTTTAGTTGCATTACTTACCATTATTGTTTTTATTGTTTCAAACAGCTGATTGCTTGTTCCAGTTCTTTTTGATAAAACATGGTTTTTGCCTCTGAAAATGATTTAGTTTTATTTCACATTTTTCCAGCGGTAGTTAATTTGTGATAAACAAAGGGTATGATGACTTGTGAAATCATTTTCTTTATTTTATAGTCATATTTGTATGTACTGCTTTATGTATGCCCTGCACAGAATTAATGCTCAACAAATGTTTTTATGACTCTGTTGCAGTGCTAACAGCTGTATTATATTTTGTGTAAATTTAGCGTCATATCATTAATTTGCCAACAATATTTTTTCAATCTTTCTATAAACAACGTCAACAAGTATTTTTGTGCTCTGTTTATTTGGAGGGCATGATGCTAGACAATTCCGTGAGTAATAATAAAAGCCAAGGCTTCCTTAACACTCAGTACTCGCAAGCGTTGCTCTAAGTGCTCGGGCAGATCAGAGTTCTTGTAATAACCTCGCAAAGCTGGACCTGTTCTGATTTGTATTTCACAGATGAGTAAACTGACCACAGAAAGGTTCCTTGGCTTTGGCAAAAGTCCCATCAATATAGTGACCTAGCAGGGCTTCAAGCAATGCGTCTGGCTTTGGATTCTGTGCCTTTAACAATTATTCTCTATTTCTACCAAAGTGCAGAGGCCCTGTTCTCGGGGAGTTTCCCGTCCATCCTGCTACCGTGTTTTAATCTATTCCAGAATCTACTTTTGTAGAAATGAGCGCATGCAGTTTCCTGACTTTTTTTGCTTTCTACTTTGGGACACAAATTTGTTCAGAGCATATATGGTGATGAAAGTTTTTCATCTGATAAGATCTTCACTGTTCATCATTTTTTTTTGTTTTCAATTTTTGTTAGTTTAGTATAATGTGTGGACTGTGTTTAAATTCTAATGGGTTAATTTGGGCAAGTTTTTTTTAAGTTCAGTAAATGTAAGCTTATCCTTTTTTGCTCTACCTTTACTGTGACAGTGCTGGGTCTTCAGCGTTCAGCCCCTTCTCTGAAATATCTCTTTGATTTGTAGTGAGAATTGAGAGGTAATCATCACTGAAAGTGATTTTAAAGCAACAAAAAATCCACGAAGCAGAGTTCATTAGTAGGGTGGCATTTCACAGAAAGTTTTTAAGCAAATACGAAGCTGTCACGAGCATGTATGTCTCAGGATTGACATTTATAGTTCAAGATAATGATGATGAAAATAACCTGTCTTTCCAGCACCTCTGTCTCTGTCCCCTGGAGGTGTGGGTACCTGTCTGTGCAGGTACAGGAGTGAGGGTGTGCTCTCCGCCTCACAGTTCGTCCTGTCCTTATCCTACAGGACAGCAGATAATTACCCACCTCGCTTGCAGGCCCGAGTATGTTTCCCCTATACCTGGTGGACATTCTCTGATTTTTTTCTGCAGAGAAATACAATGGTAACCGCTCAATATATACTTATGTTTGTATATAGCGTTTTGTAAGGGAGCAAAGATTTTGACAGAGAAGAGTGAATAGGTTTTGTTGTTCTTCCATTTTTCCTGTGTCCAAAGCCGTTTGCTCACATACGTCATTGAGTGTGATGATTTAAAATGTGCCCCACATACCATACATTAGCTTATGGTCCCCCCCAAGCCATGCTGTATTTTGTCTCAAGAATAAGTGTAGTGGTTAATTTTATGTATCAACTCGATTGGCCACAGGATGCCCAGATTAACCCTTTCTCCTGTTGTGTCTGTGAGGGTGTTTTGGGGTGAGATTGGCATTTGATTTGGTGGGTGGTCCTCCCCAGTGAGGCCGGGCATCATCCAGTCCACTGGGGGCCTGAATGGAACAAAAGGCAGAGGGAGGGAGAAGTTGCCAAGCTGGGACATCCCACTCATCTCCTCTGCCCTTGGACTGGGAATTTATTTCACCACTGGGTCCCTGGTTCACGAGACTTTGGACTCAGACCGAATTGTGTCATTGGCCTTCCTGGGTCTCCAGTTTGCAGATGACAGATCTTTGGAGTTCTCAGCCTCCGTAATCATGCGAGCTGATTCCTCATAACAAATATGTATGTATTCTGATTATCTGGAGAATCCCACGAACACAACAGATTCTTTAACTCTTTCACCTTTGCTTGCTGTGACTTGAGAGGTTATCGTAAAAACACACCCCAAAATCCTTTCCTGCAGCAAGGTGACTCAGTCCCTGACTTTGAGTTCATCTTTTAGTCGCTGAATTTTCACAGGTATCTGAAATGGAAAGGTACTAAAAGGACATAAAACAAATCTGATATGATCCTTGTCTCGGAAGGACTTATAATAAAGTTCCCAGGTTACCGTGAGCAGAAGGTGTCTTCTCATTCAGAGGAGATCATGTAAGGTTGGGGGGTATCAGACGCAGCTTCATGGTGAAGGTGATGCTTAAACTTTAGGCAGCTGGGAGAGCACGGGTTTCCCTGCGTTCGGTCACACTTACTTGTATGTACTATGCTCCAGGTTCCAGAAAACTGGAAGGCAAGGCCATTCAGGATACATCTGGGGATATAATGGAGCATTCCATTGGTTTGGTGTTTACTCAAGGAAAAGCCAGTATCCAGGGGGAAGAGTAAAACCAGGCTGCATCTAAACTTGAGGGGCTTGAATGCCAGTAAAGGGGCCTTGGTAAAGTCTGGAGGAATTGGATGAGCGTGAACATTTCTGAGCTTTGGAAAATTTAAGAATAGTGTGTAAGATGGATTAGAGACAGGATGAGAGAAAAACTAGGTGACGGCATATCGAGATCCAAGGTAACTAACACCTTGGCGGTTTGTGCAGCCACTGTTTATTTCAATTAAAGTCTTCTGTTCTGATTATTTTTTTTAATGAGGTGGTTGAACTAATTTTTTAGGAGGCTTAATCCACTTTTTAAATTTCCTCCTTTTGATTAATTATGAATTTGTAAGAACTCAGAGAGAGACATTAATACAATGAACCTTTCACCACAGGGCTCGTAAATCACTTCATGGAGAATTGTAAAATTTAGGAAAATTCTTCGTAGCAAGTTTATTTTAGTTCACCTGATTTTTCAAACTCCATTTGTGACGTATGGCACTTGGTGTTGGGGCATGTTAAAGAAGAGAGACAACTGCATTTATCAAAACAATAATGACACAGTTGGTGTAAGTTCCGATTTACAGAACATGAAAAGCTGTGTCTTCCCTCCTCAGCCAATACAGGCTGCTTTTTGATGATGGAATGAAGGACTACTTGTGTTTTTTCATCCTGGTGTACTACTGAATCCTGACAAGAACATCTCTTGCTCTTATTATTTATGTTAATCAAATTGCATGATGCACCCTGATTAAAAGGAACATTTAGACCAATCTTGGGATGATTAGCAGGGGTTGGTTGTAGAATGCAAGTTCTAGGCAGGTTGACATCTGACTATGAAAGGGTTTCAGTGATTTGAAACTTCAGTCATATGTCTGTACCTCACTTTCTCAAAAATATTTCTCTGCTTATGTGGTGAGTAAGAGGCTCTACAAGGATGTCATCAGGCAATTGTCAGCTCCAAGAAACAGTTTCAGTAACTATTTATGGCCCGCAGGTGGTGCTGCAAACAGACATGCACTGAAACATGCCGCATTCTTTCTCTAGTGCATGCACGTCCTGTTGCACTGCATTATGTTTCTTCAACATCTGACCCTTAGTGGCCTTGTCTGATCTGAGCAGTGACTTGCTTCTCAGGACACATGTACTTCTGTTAGGTGATTGTTTCTGTTCTGGAGTTTCCAAGATAATCAATAATAAAGTGTCTATTTCATTAGAGAAATAGGCATTTACTACCCGAATCCAAACTATAGTCAAATATTTTTCATTTTTCTTTTATGGAGAAAGATATAACTTATGCAGCTCTAACCACCGTGCTCTAGAGAAGCATCCTTCTGCTGTCCTAGATCCTATAGCTACTGAGCCCGGTCAACAGCTGTTTTCTCAATGCTGGAGACCCCTTTTCTCCTCGTTCGCAGCTGTGGTGAGGGAGTGACCCATGTCTAAGCAAAGCTGACTTGAAGGTGCAGAGGTTGTGGAGGACCAGACTCACTGTGCAAGCGTGGGGGACGCCCTCCACGATAGAGTCTGTCTGTGTTTCAGATGAGATGAAATTCACTGCTCCAGTTTGGTGAGTTCCAGTTTTCATAAAATATGCACCAAAGTGCTCTAAAAATTAAGAATAATTCAAACAAGTCTTAAAGATATGTAAAAAGAAGTATATGCTGGAAGAAAAGAATATTCTTTGAATGTATTTAGTATTCATTCAATATATTTCAGTATCTAGGTCAAATCGATTGGACTTGGGACATCAGAATAAAATTAGAGATGCAGAGGTTGATAAAGGAATGTTTGGAGGAAAAAATGATAACAACAATGATAACTCCGATTCTGTTTGGTAACATATATAACATTTCATTTCAAAAAAACAATATTTCTACGATTACTCTAGCCATTGCATTAGGTTCTGTGTTTTAATTCAGATGAAGTAAGAGAGGGTTCTTGGTATTAAGCACATGACCGTCTTAGGGGAGAGAGAAGCACATCAGCACTTCACTAGAAATCCCAATTTTCCCGTTGCTAGACTGTGAGGCTGCTTCCTCTTTGAACACATTAAGATCATCCATTAGTTCAAGTTTTTATATCGTTATACTGGGAAGTATGCTGTTTTCCAAAGTGAATGAATATAGCTTCCAAAATTTTAAATCATCCAGTTCTCTTTTTGTTCCTGTCTAGAAGCACTGGCCAAACTCCATTAGCAAAGCATAAAAACTAAACACTGATAATACAAATTACCAAAATCACCTTAGATCTCCAAACGGAGGTCAAGAAAGTAAGACAGCCACCAGAACAATGTTAATTAGTGAACTTAGATCTCCATGTGCCTAGAGTTCTTTTCTATATTGTTAGCTTATTTGACCTCTCAACAATTCTATGAGATAGGCAGATAAATTAAAACAGCTTTTTTTCTAGAAGTGGAATCTATATTCCCAAGGAGGTCTGGTTAAAAAGTAGTAAAATTAGCCTCAGGCCTTTTGATTTCAGATGTCTTGCTCTTTCAACCATTTCTCAGGGTGACTCATAAGGGATTTTTTATTTTTTATTTTGGTGCCAGTAGGAGAGCCTCAGCCTGGAATTGGAGAGCACAGCCCTCGCAGGCCAGGTCAGCGACTTCCTAGTGGTGTGGCCCTGTGGCTCCCTTTACCAACTGTAAAAGAGCTTAAACTAGATAATTTTCAGCTGTTAACACTTGGTGATTCTATTCAAAATAATTTAAGAGGTTTCAGAAAAAATTACACCTACAATAATATATTTTATTGATGAAAGTTTCCCAGGATGTATTCTGAAGACGTTAGTTTCACATATGTCAATATATATTAGGTCATAAAAGAGCTTTATGGGTGATTTGGTTTGGGATACACAGGGTGGAACAAAATTAGACATACTTTTATTTGTGGTAGAATCCACAGTCACTGAAACAGAAGAATGCAGAGGGAGACTGGAAAAGAGCGCATGGGACGGACACATGAGCACATCAGGAAGGCATCACGGGCACCTTCTGGGTGAGACGGTCCAGAGGGTGCATCCTGGGAAGACCCATCCCAGCCAGACAGTTGGAGATGGTTCTCAAGCAGCAAATCATCACTGTATCTCCCCGTACCCTGTCTCTTCCAATATGGTTTCGAGGGGGCTAATGGCTAAAGACTGTGCATTTAAAGACATCTTTGGTGGAATAAGAATTAAAGAAGATTCTTCCCAAATATAACTACAAGCATAAAATTTAGAATGTCTTCATTCATAATCTCCTCAGCTGTTGAGATTATTTTAGTTCTTTATTTATGACAGCGTTGGATGAAAGGATTTCTGACGTTTCCTGGAATTTCATCCTGAGAATCCCTGACTTAATTAGCTTAGCGTGCTTTCTGATGTTGACTTTATGATACAAACCCATTAAATTAAATCTCCCAGGGTTAAGATTTTAGTTAATCACCAGGAATTACACAACAGCCTTTGCCTTCCAGATCACTGGAGCTGTGATGGGTAGTTGCGTTGGTGCACAGTCTCCACAACTCCTGAGGGTGTTTTTCCTTGTTACTATTTTCACCATAAGAAATCTGTGAAGCTGGCCTGAGTGTGTCTGGCATTCCCAGGCCACCTGAGAGAGCTCACCAGTGACTAAGAGAAACGTTCTCCGTGCCCTAAATCACAGGCAGTCCCAGGAAGGGGGCACTTTCCTTCAGTGTGGTGTTGAGGTTAGGGTTATCCTGTTTAAAACGGCATCACTGTGTGTCTGCACTACCTCAGAGACAGATTTACACGTGAAAAGCCTCAATTTGTTGATACATAATTTGAAAAAATTTTGTCCTCGTTTCTGACAAATTAATGGAACTTGTCATGTTGCCTTCTTTCAGCATTTTTTCCTCTTTTTTGTATTTCTGTTTTTTGTTCCTGTTGGTGGTGGGGTGCATGGCATTGCTTCATTTACTTTTCAATTAACAGCTTCTTTACAAAGTATACTTGCTTCTTGAGTTATTTCTTCTTCTTAGTTCAAAAGTTGGGAAGGAGAGAGAATTGGAAAGAAGATCTGGTACCATTTCTGTCAGCTATTATTAATCTCAAGATTCACAGCCCGGTTCACCATAGAGCAGTGATTCATCCAGAGGTACCTTGCAATCAGTGCAAATTTAATTGGATTTTACATCTTTTTTAGGGGAAAGTAAGGCCTTCTTTGAAGCTCAGTGTGTGAATATTTATGTGGCACACAGAAAGGAATGGGAAGGGAAGCTCTCTTTTTGTAAAGTGAGGTGTAACATTATTCAGGTGCCTTTGATAAAGACTGGAAGAGTTGCAAGGCAAGCACTCACTTATTCCTATGTTTTTGCATTTTTATATTTATTTCCAAAATCTTACCTGATGTTTTCCAGGCCATGAGGCTGAATAGGGCAGACTGCTTACTATTTTCATGAAACTGACCTCCCAGGGGGTCCAAGAGGGACCAGGAACGTGAAATAAGCAAATGGAAAGATAAAAATATGACACTGATGAATGTGATGCAGAGAATTTTACAATATCAGGAAAAAAGAAAAGCGACAAACTCGTCCAGGAAGGCTTTTCTGGGAAGGGAAGACCTCAACTGAGACGTAACTGCAGAACAAAGCCAGCTCTGTGATGGGGAGGCTTCAGGGGCAGCAGGAGGGGCAGTGGCAACGCCAAGGACGGGGTCACCACCCGATTCTAAGTACCACCGAAGCCACCAGCAGGGTCTCGGCAAGATTCAGTGGCACAATTCCATTCCTCTTGTCTGGGTCTCGTGGGCAAAGAGAAATGCAGCGACAGGAAGGCAGCTCAGAGTCCGGGATGTGGCTCTGGTTGCTGCCCCACTGGGCACGAGCTCAGGCTTTGCATGAGGATGTGCTGGTAGGAAACGCGAGCCTGACTTAGTCGTGAGGCGAGGTGTGGGGAAGCTCACTCAGGTCAGAGGAGGGGGACCAGAGTGAGAGAGGAGGTGGGCCGGGAGTGGAAGCTTAGGCTCCGGAGGGTGAAGGGAGGGAGGGCCTCGAGTCCTCTGCACCCAGCACTAACCACAGGCCCATGACTGCGAGACCTCTTCACCCCTTGAAGGGCACCCATGCGTGTTTTAGACCATTTTCTTCCACCATAATAAAATCAGTGAGATGAAAGGAACAGTAAAGAAAATGCAGGGACTGTACTTTTCTTTGTTCTCACTCTGAATGCAGAACCCTGCAGTGGAGAAAGAGGGATCCTGAGGCTGTTAATCCCACCCTTCCTCTGGGCCTGTGAGGATGCTCACCCCGGGAGGTTGTGCTGGGTCCTCCTGATGCCCCTGTTCAGTACTAATTGTATCTGTTTTTATACCAAGTTAATAATCTGTATAGATTATACATCTACATAGGAACACTTACAAAAGAAAACTGAAGTAGGAGAAGACAACACAGGAGTGGCACGTGCCGACAGGAGCTGCTGAGGCCGAGGGGCTGGGCGGCCCTTCTGCTGGGGACCAGGAAGGGCCTGCCTCCGGGAGGAGCCGCCCCCGGGGATTCCACCCGGGTCACTGACCTTGCCTGGGAGGGAGACGAACAACACACATGTGTCCTCCCCTCGCCTCTACCGTCTCCCGCGCCGTCAGAGCGCCCGCTGCCGCCCTTTCCTTTCCTGCCTCGACAGGGGCGTCTGATGCTCCAGCACCACCTCACAGAGCACCCCCCCCCCCCGCCCCGGGTGCTGAGGTCGGGCCTGCGTGTGGCCTGTGCGCCGTGCACCCTTGCTCTGTCTCCAGCTGGTGCTGAGGTGCTGGAACGCAGGAGCTGTCTGGATGGAGACCAGGCCCGGAGGAGCCGGTCCCTCTGCACGGACGCCTGGAAGTCTGCGTCCTGATCGCGTCACAGGCAGAAGACAGAGAGGGAGGAAATCACAGCCAAGGTCAATACAAGAGAAGGTTGGAAAACGCAGAAGACAGGAAACAGCCGGCCTCGGAGGCGGAGACACACCTTGGCCGGGACAGCAAGGGGGTTCAGGAGGCCCTACACGTGCTCCCTAAGAAGCGGCTTGCCGGCTGGGTGCCCCTGGGCAGGTGACCGCTAGTCCCCGCCTCTCTGTAACGGGAGGTGTAACCATCAGGTGACAAAGGCGTTCGGAGCGTCGTCTGTGTCAAGAGTGGATGCGGCACACAGAGCAGTTCAGACGCTGTGCGGCCCCACGTGGGCTGGTCCGTGGCCTCCACCCCTGGCTGTGGGCACTGCGCTCCTCTCCCTCCAGGGCAGCCTCCCGTGTCGCTGCGCCGGCCGGACCTTTTTTTGTTCCTCTGTCCCCGGACCCTGTCTTCATCTGTCTGCACGCGTAGCTCCTGGGGCCCGCTGTACTCGGGTCCCCGGCCGGGTCTGGCTTGTCCGGGCTCATGGATGGCACCTCACAGACCAAAGGACGGACTGCCTGTCTCTCTAGGTTGCAGGCTTGGTGTTGCAGGGCCTGTTCATCAGCGGCCTGGGCGGGGCCGGGGGGTGGCGAGGGGCCGCTCTGCGTACGGGCTGAACGTCCAGCAAGACAACCGTGCAGCATCCACACTCGCAACCAGGCGTCTGTCATGTATAGCTGTGGGCGCATGTGTGCGTGTGTGCATGTGCGTGAATGTGAGTGCATTAAGGCATGTTTGTGCATGTATGCATGCGTGTGTATGTGTGTGCAGACAACCTGGGGTATGTAATGGTTATTTTATATCTGCGGATTCTTTGGGGAAAACTCTATCCTCGTAAAAGACTTGCTGTTAAAAAAAGCACCACTGGGCCCATGTCGAAGGCATGCGATCCCTGAATACTGCTTGACAGACACACTGCTTTCTGTCCGGGCAGGAGGCGGCCCTAAGCCCTTGAAACGCAAGTGAACAGAGCAAGTGAACCAGGGTCTTTCCTGTCCTTTGATTCAGTCCTTTGAACAGATACATTTTGCACCTGCATTTTCTGGATAATCACCCTAAATTTTCACTTGCTTTGCTGTGGAACTCTGACCATCATGTCAGATTATAAATAATGCCTCTTTTAAGAAAAATTTTAACTGTGGTAGAAAACACATCAAAATTCACCACTGTTAGTGCAGCCGTGTCAGGAATAAATTGTTATGCAACCCGTGTCTGTGATCCAGAACTTTTTATCTTGAAAACGTGAGGCTCCTCACGCAGCAAACTCCCACTCCCGACCCACGCCCGCAGCATCCTATACTCTTTCTACTTTAATTACGGCCGCCTGACCCTGTGGGGACCCTGAGTACTGGACCAGTGACCGTCCCCCTGACAGTCTGTCCTCCTGAGACCCTCTCGGTGGCCAGAGCTCCGAGCAGACGGACCTCTCCGCGTGGGCTGTGTGGACCTTCGGGGCCGATGCTCCCACAGGCGCCCCGCCCCGCCCCCTGCCCTCCGCCCAGGCCCCGCCCCTGCCACAGCCCCGCCCCCCACCCCGGCTCCACCCCCCGACCCCCAGCTCCCGCCCGTGGCGCCACCCCGCCTGCCCTCACCCCTGGCAGCACGAGCTACCGGACATTTTCCTATAAAAACGTGTTCTTGAATTACACTCGGGGGAGGCTAGAATAAACTTCATTTCAGGCACCGTTTGGTGAGTGGTGCCGGGGGGCGAAAAGTTCCCTGTGCACGTCCTTAAGGAAATGTGTCCCAACACTGAGGAAACACTGACTGACTTCGGCTGGCGCTCAGTCACAGGCTGGACACACTCATGGTTTCCATCATGGTTTTCTTGATATTGCTTGGGGAAGAAAAGAAAACTTCCGAGAAGAACGGTACTTCTGAAGGAGTGGCTTCCTACCATTCGCCTCGTCTCTCTCCTGCCCTCGAGGCGCGGAGCGGGGCTGGAGGCGCCTCCCTCGGCTGCGGACCCGCGCGCTCCGGCTTCAGGCTCCGGTAGGTGGTCGCGTTCCGTCTCGCGGGTCCGGGCGTCGCGGGCGGCGGCGCCGGCTGTCCCGGCCGCGGGGACTTCCCGTCACTGACAGAAGCGCGCTCGGTGCGTGTGTGCGCGTCTCACGGGTCCTGTGACGTGTCCCTCGTCCTTCCAGCCGCCCGGCTCTCCTCTGCTTCCCGTGAAGAAACTACGTGCGTTTGTACAGAACCAACCCTTGTGCCCTCGGGCTTTGCGGGGATCAGCGTCCCTGAAGTTGTCCGCGGCGGCGCTGACGTCGGGAGACGCGGGGACCCGGGAGGCGGTGGGCCGGGGCGGGGCGGGGCCGCGTCGACGGGTCGGGTTTGCGCTGCTGGCGCCGGCGCGGGGCTCCTGCTTCTCCGCAGCTGTGTGTCTGTGAAGCGCAGTAACCGGGAGAATGTAAGTGCTTCTTTAGAAAAGGCTGGTTTCACTAGGGAAGTCCTGGGGCGAGTTCCGGGTCCCAGCGGGTGGGGCCGCGATCCCAGGGCGTCCCGTCCCCGGAAAGGGAGCCGCGCGGGAGATGCGAGGGCGGGAAGGACGCGGGGTTACAGCCGCGTAGACGCGCGCACACGCTGCGTGGGTGATACGTGTGTACACGTAACGTATAATAACAGGCGTGCGTTTCTAGCCGTGCGGACGCGCGCACACGCTGCGTGGGTGATACGTGTGTACACGTAACGTATAATCAGCGTGCGTTGCTAGCCATGTGGAGGCGCGCACGCCGCGTGGGTGATACGTGTGTACACGTATAATAACCAGTGTGCATTTATAACCGTGCGGACGCATGCACACTGCATGTGTGATATATATTTATATGTAATATGTAATAAACAGCGTGTGTGTTCATACATATCAAATGACAGGCACGTGACAAAGGGCTAGAATTTTCCCTTCTCTCCTACTGACCTGGAGGAAACAGATGACTCAGTCTGGTCTACATTATGTCCCGTCTGGTTTTATTTGAGAAACAGCATCAAATGGACGCATATTGGGTCACATTTATGTCCAGTGATTAACACCCCAGGGTCAGGATTAAACCACAAGAGGCAGGAGATGTGGTTCAGTCCGTGTAACTCCATCCAAGTAAGTTGGGAAGGTATTAATTTCTAAATAAAAAGCCCTTAATAGTGTGCTCTCCGCTTTAATGCGGTTTTTCAAAGGCTGAAAAGCTGTTTAGGTAAGACTTGAACCTCCATAAATACTGGCTCTTCTCACGCTTCCCCGAGGAGATGCCTCGGGGAGAGGAGCGTTTATACCCGCGGGTTCGGGCCCGTGAACCGTCCAGTCTCTCCACACTCCCGCAGTCACTTTGGTGCCTGGCAGCTTGTCCTTGACGGGTAATTATACTTTATGGAGACTTAACCCCAACTGACAAGGGAAAATTTTAACACAGAAGTTTTCTGATTAGTCTCTGTTAAGGAGATAGCTGTGGAAACATCAGGTGTAAAGGTCAGATAATTTGTAATTAAAAGTTCAAATAACCTTTTTGTAAAATCATACATTTATTTTTTTGTTTTTCTAAAATCGTACATTTAATGTGACTCACGTGTACGGTATTGTTTATTCCTTTTAAAATATTTGTATTCACTAGTATTTATTTTTAGTGAAGTTTAGTTGATATACAGTGTTGTGTTAGTATCAGGTGTACAGCACAGTGACTCAGTTATACATGTACATATATACATATTCTTTTTCAGATTCTTTTTCCTTATACAAGATATTGAGTAGAGTTCCCTGTGCTATACAGTAGGTCCTTGTTGTTTATCTATTTTATATATGTCAATCCCAAATTCCTAATTTATTGTTTATTCTGAGTTCAATAAAAAGACTAAATTCAGACATTTGATACAAGGAATATGCATGTTATATATTTAAGGAATCCTTTATTTTGTTTTTGAATCTCTAAATACTTTATAATTAATCTTATTGGCCTTGTATTATTGAGAAATGTATGAGGTACATGAACTTGAATAAGTAGGTGAAGTAGCATGTGTGAGATAAAGGGAGTCACGATGGTGCTAAGTGGCCAGTAACTTACTGTTTGTGCCTTTCTGACACAAACCCATCTGCTGAGGGAGACACAAACCTTCTCATTGTAGAAGAAACCACCGAGGCTCCAGCACAGGTTGTCTGTGTCCTGGTGCTTTTAGAAGGTTTGCAGGAGAGCAGTGTAGCAGGAAACCAGTTATCAGACTTGCAATCCTTTACCCCCCTCCACAGTGTGCAGAGAACTCTGCTCCACTTGAGACTTGGAACTTTAGTGCAGTTTTTTTTTTAATTAATTAATTTTTATTTTGGGCTGCATTAGGTCTTCATTGCTGCGTGTGGGCTTTCTCTAGTTGCAGTGAGTGGGGGCTACTCTCTGTTGTGTTGCGCAGCCTTCTTATTGCGGTGGCTTCTCGTTGTGGAGCACGGGCTCTAGGTGCGCGAGCTTCAGTAGTTGCAGCACACGGGCTCAGTAGTTGTGGCTCGCGGGCTGTAGAGCGCAGGCTCAGTAGTTGTGGCTCACGGGCTTCATTGCTCCACGGCATGTGGGGTCTTCCTGGACCAGGGCTCGAACCCGTGTCCCCTGCATTGGCAGGCAGATTCCTAACCACTGTGCCACCAGGGAAGTCCTCTACTTCAGTTTTATTCATGAGGAGATTTGACGACAGTGAGTTGAATGGGGTGGGCTGTTGCCCTGAGGCCCTGCTGGGACATGCTTTGGGCTTGTGCAGATTCCCTGTGTCACTGGGAGGGCAGTTCTGTCCTATTCCCTTCCAACCCACTTTTCTCTGACTCCACACCACTGGTTTCCTTTGGGGTCATTTTAGCTTCCAAGCCGTGGATTTTAAAACAAATTGATTTAGAATAAAGCACAAACATTTAAAAATATAACCCATGCTGTGACCAACTTTTGTTTTATTATTTCTAAACAGTGTAGTTTTCTTGGATTGGAGGGAGGTCAAATGTAAATTATTTCCTATAACATTCAATGAACGACTTGAGCGATAAACTTTTCCCTAATGTCTTAAACCTTAATGTGTAACTTATCTTGCTAAATTACTGTGTTTTGTTCCTTTTTTTTTTCTTCTTCAAAACTGTCACTAAATTCCAAGGGAAGTAAATTGAAGAACTGACACTTTGTAATAGGACAAGGTTACCATGCTAACTGTTGTACAACTTTAAGAATTTCTGTGTAGCTGATTTCATTAATGAAATGGCAAATTTCCCACACAATAAATACCATTAGAAATTTTGGCTGGGGGACTCTCAGGAAAGGTGAGTTGCTTTGATAATGTTACATTCTTAAGCAGTAAAACTTAGTAAAAGACTAAATGTTTGTAATTGAAGGAAACTGCGTAAACACTTAAACTATGGTATAAGTGGAGAAAATGCTGATGTTTTCCTAAATGACACTCCTCGCCTCCCACTTGTCTGTGGACGTTGTCAGGATCTAGACGTTGAATCAAAGAGGAAACAGTGGTGATTGTTTTGTTCCACTTTTTTTTCAAATGGATCAACCCTGATTTTAATGTTTCATTTATTCCTTCAAAGCATCTTTCCACTCCTGTTCTTGAAAACCTTTCTTCAGTTTCCTTTATCAGATAGAACGGGCATTTAGCTTTACGTGGACTGTAGTTCATTTACCTTTTTTTTCTTTTTAATTAAAGGTAAATCTCTACAAAAAGTACTTTTTGCATCTCTGTTAACTGGCCCAATAGTACAGTATTTTTAAATCTTGTGGAGTCTTGAAGTAGGCAGAGTTAGCTTGTTTCTTAAAACAAACGCAGCACAAAACTATTGTTGAAATATTAAAGAGCATTTCATAAAAGTTGCAGTTTCAACCTGTATAGAGTGATGGGGTCAAGGGTCATACACTGGGAGGCTTATAAACAATGGAAATTTGCTTCTCATAGTTCTGGAGGCTGGAAGTCCAAGACCAGGATGCCAGCATGGTCAGAGTCTGGAGAAGACCCTCTTCACAGTTTCAGACAGCTAGCTTCTCACTGTGTCCTCACATGGCAGAATGGGCCAGGGATGTCTCAGGCCCCTTTTATAAGGGCACTAATCCCATTCATGGGGGCTCCTCCCTCATGATCTCATCACATCCTAATGCCATCACACTGGGCAGTAGGATTTCAACATATGAATTTTGAGGGGAAACATACATTCAGAACATGGCAGATCCCCCCAAAATATAAGTAAAATTCTGATCCTCGATTAAATCAGCTGTGGTTAAGCTGGATGCATTACATGGAGCAGATCATTGGCACTGTGCATAATTAATGACTTTTAACAATTTTCTGCATAGAAGCTTTCATCAGAACAGGGTTTTGGGTACAGTGTATACTCAAAACAGCCCAAATTAAATGATAAAAACACCTGCACATTAGAAATGGATAAGAAAAGACTTCTATAACACATTGGGGATTAAAATTCAAGGTTAGCCCCAAATTTCTACCTGAAATAATTCCATTTGGCCTTAGTTGATATTGGTAAATAAGGAATGTGGAAAATTTTTCTCCTACTACACCTGTCTAATATTATACCTCCTACCATGCCCCCTTACAGCATGCAGTCCATAGCCGGAACAAGATGTGAACAGCCCTAAAACTTGTACATACAGTACCTGTACTCATGGAGTTACCTACTGTAGATTTCCAAATGTTTAAGGAGGAGAACTTTCTTTTTGTACTTTCTTTTTTTAAAGATTTATTATTTATTTATTTTTGGCTTCATTGGGTCTTAGTTGCAGCCCGCGGGATCTTTCACTGCGATGCACGGGCTTTTCATTGTGGTGCATGGGCTTCTCTCTAGTTGTGGCACACAGGCTCTAGAGCGTGTGGGCTCTGTAGTTGTGGTGCACGGGCTTAGTTGCCCCACAGCATGTGGGATCTTAGTTCCCTGACCGGGGATCGAACCCACATCCCCTGCACCGTAAGGCAGATTCTTTACCGCTGGACCACCAGGGAAGTCCCTAAGGAGGAGAACTTTCAAATGCCATTATTGTAATGGTTTTCAAACTATGAATGTAAGAAAATAAGGAATTTTCAGAAATGGTGTCATGTTGTAGTACAGATCAGGGCATGTAGGTGGAAGAGGCAAGCGAGCTGAAAGGAGGAAGGACGACAATGACCCTACGCTCAGCATCAGCAAACCCACCACAGCATCTTGACTTTTAGTGATTTTACCTGTTAGGATTTGACATACTCCAATTCTGCAACTAATTGCACTGTGTTTTTTCCACACCACCAAGCAATTCTCCAACTCTCAGTGGGCACTGACCGGGTATCCCACGAATTTACTTCAATTCTGACACTGTCTACCTGGAGAGTGACAGATCCCACAGGCAGAGGGCTCAGCTCCACAAGACGCCCCACTTCAGACGCTGATCGCAAGTGCAGGTTGTCACCCGTGCCTCTGACCAACTGGCTACAAATCAGGGGTTTTCATAACCCCCTCCTTGGGTTAAACTAATTTGCTAGAACTGCTCACAGGACTCAGGAAACCGGTTTACATACCAGGTTACCTGTTTATTAAAAGGGTGTAACTCAGGAACACCCAGATGGAAGAGATGCACAGGGCAAAGAAGTAGGTTGGGGCACGGAACTTCCGTGCTGTCTGGGCATCACACTCTCCCAGAATCACCACCACCGGTTCATCGACCTGGTCCTCTGAACCTTGTCCTTCAGAATGTTTATGGAGGTTTAATTACATAAGCCTGATTGTTAAATAACTGGCCATTGGTGATTGACCTCCCGGGAGGTCAGTGGGGTGGGACTGGAAATTCCAGCCATCTAGTCACATGGTTGATTCCCCTGGCAACCAGTCCCATCCTCAGGTGCTGTCCAAAAGTGATCCATTGACATAAACTCCGGTGTGGTTGAGGGGGTTTATTATGAATATCGAGACACCTTTATTGCTCTTATCACTTAAGAATTTACAAGGGTTTTAGGAGCTCTGAGCCAGAAAAGGGGGCAAAGATCAAATATATATTTCTTATTATAAATCATAATATCACAACATATTTTTTGGAGAAAGAGAGTTTTTACTTCAAATATAGCTTGAAAGCCAACATTTTATTACATGGGATTTTTTTTACACAGATTTCCACAATACTAGGTTTGAAGCATGTTAACTTTTAGCATTACTTGAGGTGCCTAATAGTAAAGGAAAACTTGATGGGTAAAAGTCCTAAGTGCACACAGAGAGCCTTAGAAAACTAGTTAACTGGAAACAAACTCCCACATGTTTGCACTGACCAATGGGAAGTGTTGGAAGAAACTTTAAATTGGGTTTCATGATACTGCCTGACATCAGAAGAAAGGTGGAATTCTAAATACTAAGTACTATCAGTCCTGATTCAAACACTTTACTGTCCCTGTAGGGTAAAAGTGGATTTCACCTTTAAATAGACCTCTTGAGAACAATTAGGTTTTATGTATTAACTTAACCATTAATTTACAGACGTAATTCAAAATGTAATGCTAAAAATTTATTCTTAGTAAATAAAACCCCCACAGAAATGCTAAAATCAGCCTTTTGTGAATGCCAGCAGTGGTATTTATGTTGTGATTTTTGCATTCGCTTTCTTGGCTAGACCTTAAATACATATAGACATTGGAAACTCGAAAGCAGAGTAATTTCTACAGGAATATGTTATCCACGTGTACATTTTATATGCTCTAAATCTCTTCCTTTGTGAAGAAAAAACTAGCCATTTTATGTATGCTTACATGTATGTATGTATGCATTTACAATTATTACATCTTTATGGATGAATATGTGAAGGTCTTTTCATCCTAAGGTGAGGATAACACTTTTCTGTGGGCTCTGTGTTGAAGAAAGGGCGGTGTTGGTTAGCAAATGGGTAAAATGTCAGATGAACCATCATATTCCTATTGAAAACAACTTTGATTTCTTATACATGTAAACATGCAGGGAAACTTCTCCTTCCGTACTCTTTTCTACTCTCTCCCTGTAAAAACATAGGATTCTAGTTCCCCAGGATATTCATCATACCATCTGTAGTTTACTGAATTTTACTACATGCCCTTTTCAGTGCTTTAAATTGTTATGGATGTGTGGATAGATAGATATAGAGGTATCTACATATATATGTAAGCATATGCATATACAAATAAAAATTATTTTTTCATGGTATACTGTATTTACATGGTATAAATGAGATGTGAAAAAATAAATTCTTTTCTACTGTCCATCTAATATTAGGTATAATTCTCAAGATCATTTTTCTTACTAAGGAACATTATAAAGAGCTGTGCATTGAATTAAGATAATCTAATGAAATAACATTATTTCAAAGTTGAAAAACTGTTAAAGCTTATCTAATATAATCCCCCTATTTTTTAATAGTAATACCCATTTTTTCCCTCTGAACCTAGAGAACACTTCATTGTAATGTGATGAAAGATGACAGGGTTTATGATAGAAAAGTCAGGAGTGCAAGACACTTGAGTGGGTTAGAGGAGAAGTCAAAGATAGTTTATTAGAGATAATAATGGACACTTCTTGATTTCCTTTGGAATCATCCCAGATCTTAAGAAGCGGTAAAGGATACTTTCTTACCTCAAAGCCTTGTAGATCTTTTAACTAGTAGATGTAAGTGCTGGAAAAAAATGTAGTAATTGCCTAGCAATATCACCTCATCATTTAAATATGAATATTGAGGTCCAATAGTAAGATGGTTTGTACTTGGTTTTTGTTTTAAGATGAGAGAATCCAGAGATTGAGAAAGGGAGATATGAATGAAATAAGAGCAATGGAAATGATTGATTGATGAGATTTCAAAAATTCCAGAGTAGAAAAATGCAAAGTCTGATGAAGAGTTTGATTTTGAATTAAACAAGGCCACTCAATATAGTGTAAAACAGAAAAATTGAAAAGAAAAGATGGACGCAGCTCCCTACGTATTTGTTGGATTTGGGGTAAATAGTAAGGATATTACTTTTAGATGGCTTTTTTAAAGGAAAATGGGAAGTAAGATTATTTTCTGAGAATAAATATGGCCACAGGGTTATAACTTTAAGAAGAATGGAGAAATCGGAAGATACCCCTGCTGAGGACTGGAGACAATATTGATGCAGAAGGATTGGTGGGCAGAGTTTGAGAACCCAGCTGAGTTTGGAAACCATAAAACAATGGTGGCGTCAGCGCGCAGCCCTGTGACTTTTCTCCAGTAGCCTTCAACAGTTCAGGGGTTTTGCACATTTATCCGTCCGAGTTTCCCCCTCACCCAACACAGACGCGCTGTCTGGTCAGTATAAAAGAATACTGTAGCAAAAATGTTTGGGATACCGACAAAAGAGATGCCATCGTCTGTGGTCTGTGCTGGATAAGGACCGTCTCTCGAACGGCCTCTGCTGCTGTGTCCTCAAAGCTCGCGGCTGGGCCTGTGGGCTCAGGCCTCACTTACTGCCTCATCCAGCAGCCCGTCACTTTCCTCTGCTCCGTGAACGCCCTTATTCAGCGTCTTCGTAGTAGATGGTGAAGGCGCTCCTGCCCTAGAGTTTCAACGCGTTTCTAGACCTGAATGCCCATTCCTTTAAACTTAAACATTGTCTGAGTTCCGCTGAATCTACAAATTCACTCTGACAGTCAGAGTGTATAACTACAGGGAAAATGTGTCAACTCTAAATTTGAAGAGAAAAAAGGCTTTAGAAATTCAAAAGAGTAACCGAACCCTGGAAAAATATATGCTATTCAGCTTAATGTTCAAATTTGCATTCTTTTGTTTTGCCAATTTAGAAAACAAGCCACTTAGCCCTTTTCATTTATTTCATCTTATTTCCCCAAATTTACTCATAAGACTAAATAAAATAGAAGGTTGTAGTTACTATTTACAACAGCTGCTTTATTTCCTCCAAGTGATAAGATTTTTCAAGGGAATAGGAACATGCCAAATTACCCGCAGTGTTAAAAATCTTGGAAATGAGGTTTTTGCTGCTCATTATTCTTGTATAAATGTATCAAGGTGAACTGGTAAAGAGAAGCTGTGTGTGTTCTTTTCCCTCCCCGCTATTTGCTGAAACATCCTCAAAAGAAAGAGCTTCGTTCTCATGTCCTTGTCCTCTCCTGTTCCTTCTGTTCTAATTTTATCTACGAGCCTCACATTACATGTCGGAGGGAATGATTTTGTTACTCCAAAGCTTGGAAGTAAGGACACACTTAAAATACAGAATACACTTTCTAAAACAATAAAACCCCTATAAATAAATAGAACACAGTATTTCTTAAAATACTAACCATTCAAAAAATACAATTATTTGAAGAAATGACCTAATGATAATCAAAATGTTTATTAGAATTTGCCCCCGGAAATGATCTTGATCTACTGTCAGTGCTTTCACTACTCAATACTATGAGTACGGGCATAGTTTGAATAACCATCATTTCTCATAACCCTCAAACTTTTAATATCTAGCACCTTGATATTTATAGGGGACTTAGGAAAGTTTCTTTCTTTCTGGTCTAAATTTGAAGATGGAAGTCAGTATTGCATACTTTTTAGACTGGCAATGCTAAAATAGTTTTATTTAATATACTTATTTTATCCACCGTATGTGTAACGAGTGGCACATCTAAAATATAATTAGCCTTTATAATAGTAATATTCTGTGAGCTACTTACTCAGTTTATCACTTGAGAAAATAAAATTGAACTTGGATTTACTTGAACCAGGCAAATATGTGAGTCCGTGAAGCTGTTCTCTATATAAGCTAGCACTGTGGAATGAGAACTCTACATGTTTTAAACCTAATTCTATATATAATATTACATAATGTAACTTATATCATCTCTCTGCCCTATTCAAGGGCATCACCCCAGCAATTCTTCCCTCTGTCCACGGCATCCTCATCTCCATGGTTTATCCTTTATCCCCGTGAGCACATAGACAATTTTTTCCACCAAAAAATTTAACTTTCTTGATTTTCTTGAACGACCACTTTATTCCTCTGCTTCCTGTCTCCAATTCTTTCCCACTCCCGTGTCATTATGAACCCACTCGAGTCATGTGTCTCCCTCACCTCGTTACCGAAACATTCCAGTGTCAACACTGAGATTTGTGTTGTCAAAACCATAACCAGTTCTTAGTGCTCATCCTGGTGGGTGTCAGTGAGGCAAGTGTTAGCAGACTTGTTACAGTTGCTCGTATCCTCACCTGGAAATATTCTATCACTCGACTTCCAGAAAAAAGAGGAGTGTAGCTTTCCTCCAGTCTCACTAGTTACTCTTCCTTAGATTTTTGGAGGAGAGGAGTTCCTTCTTTGCTTTTTGATCTTGACATCTTGGAGAGTCCTGGGGGTCAATCCTTGGACATCTCTTATTTCATCCAGTTTCATGTCTTGAAAAACTACACTAACTGTGAAATTTGCATCTTCACTCAAGATATTGGCCCTAAATCCAGCTTCATATAGATACAGCTCAACCTAGCTCTTTGGATGCCCAAAAACCGTACTAAAATTAAGATGTCCAAACCTTATTTATTTATTTATTTATTTTGTGGTACGCAGGCCTCTCACTGTTGCGGCCTCTCCCGTTGCGGAGCACAGGCTTCGGACGCGCAGGCTCAGCGGCCATGGCTCACGGGCCCAGCCATTCCGCGGCATGTGGGATCTTCCCAGACCGGGGCACAAACCCATGTCCCCTGCATCGGCAGGCGGACTCCCAACCACTGCGCCACCAGGGAAGCCCCAAACCTTATTCTTGATTGTTCCTTTCAAAACTTCTCTTTTGCATTAAAAAAAATTGTGTCCAGCTTTCCACTTGTTGGAGCCAAAATCTTTCTTCTCTCTCCCATTTTTCATTTACTCCACTGAGAGAGCATCTCTTCTCTCAAAACATATCAGAATCCAACCATGTCACACTACCTCTGCTGTTACTATTTCATCTGCCTGGATTATAATTCTGGCTCCGGACGGGGTTTTTGTCTCTGTCTTTGGCCACCCCTTTCCACTCTGTTCTCAACACAATAACCAAAGTGAACTTATTAAAATAAACTCCAGTCACGTCTGATCAATATCTCTTGGTGACTTTCTACCCAACTCTCCCAATGGCCTGTGATGAGTCTGACTGCTCAGCCTACTGCCTTTGAGCAGAGCTGCAGCCCAGCCCATGACCCCTTCTCCAGAGCCACAGGGGCCTGCTCTTCACACATGGCCTGTACTGCTGTTCTGTCCACCTGAACACCCTTTCCTCAGATGTTTGCATGGCCCCTCCAGGACTGGCTCCAATGTGCCCTCACAGCCAGGCCTTCCCTGCCTCTTCTCTGAGATGAGCACTTGCCCCCAGTACCGTGCCCCTGCTTCCTAGTCCCATTTTCTGCTTTTTCTCCATAGCACTTGTCATCAGCTGGCGTACTACATACACTAAATCATTTTATTTGCCTCTTCCAGTAGGATATATGCTCCAAAAGAACTAGAGTGACTTTTCCCCCTATTTTGTTCCCTGCTGTATCCCCAGTGCCCAGATTAGTTCCTGCCTTAAATACTGTTGAATTGATCAATTAATTGTAGGTGGTGTTAACATCTAGTTATTCTTCACTGCAAGGCAAGTGAAACCGTAGCCTGTTACGGCCAGGAGAAAGTCTCCTCATGCATTTAAACATATCAGAATCCATTTACTGCTGGCCATAATCACTAGCACTGTGCCAAGCCATCCAGACGCCCTGTTTTCACATTTCAAGCTCCAAGGTCTGCTTCTGTTCTTGCCTTTTGCCATTTGTGTTGAAGTGATTGATTGCTTAGACCTGGGCTTTTAATATCTACAGCAAAGAGTTTTCAGCCTTTTTCTCACTGCCGTTATTCCCAGTTCAGATGTTAAGCCCAGGCGTCATCAACTATATTCCTAAAACTCTATCAATTCCAATTCTTCCAAGTTTTTAAACAACAGAAATGCTGAAAGAGTTTGTGCGCGCTTGGAACACGCCTGCTTCTTCCTGTTATCCTGGAATGTTCTTCTGTTTCTCATATTGTGTTTTAGCTCTGCACGTCCTTCTTCATCCCTCCAAATGCCTGCTCATCTGTGACATCATGGGTAGCCTTACATTTTTGTGAAAAGAAAGAAGCTTCAGTGTTGAGCCTGACCTGAGCAATGCTAGCCCATAATGCAAATGTCACAGACTCTGTGCTGCTTCTTGTGAGCAACATCACATATTCGCCTTGGCTCCAGTAAACCAAGCTTTTGCTCTTTCCTGCCCCTGGTGTCACATAAATGTACGAGAGACCAGAGGTTGTGCTTTACAAACATAGAAATAACTGCATCCTGCTAGTTATTTAATGTACTTCATTCCATTCCTGTTAGTCTGCTGTAGATTTGGAAAAGAGGTTATCCTTCGCGGTGGTGGCATACAAATTTGTTTATTTTAGCTGATTGAAGGAGAACTATTTCACCATGTCCGAACTTTTGGCCCTTTGAAAGCATCAGAGCATAGTTGCCAAGTAATACAGTTGTCAAAGTTGTTTTTTTTTTTTTTTCCTTTCATTTTCTTTCCAGACACCTTATCATCTAATTTAGTTGATGCCTCTGGCTCACCATTACTGCTGGCACCAACAGCTCTCAGGCTCTGTGGGCACAAGACAGGCCTCCTTTGGCATGTTCAGAACAGAATGTAAGTGAGAGAGCTGTAAAACCAGGGGAAGGCTCTGGTCTAAATTGTGAACGGATTACAGCTTGTAGAAGGATGGGGACAGCCTCCCTGTCAATGTCGAGAAGCAGCGTCCTGTGCCAAAGCAGGTGGTTTGTTGAAGGTTAAACAGCTGTTTGCAACAGAAGTTACAGTTAACAAAGGCATTTCACAAGTATCAGTTTATTCGATTTATAAACCCCTATGTGAAGAAGGCGAGGACCTGAACCCTGCTGTGTGATAAGAACACTCAGCTCAGAGGCATTAAGTGCCTGCCAAAGGTGACACAGGCAGTGAAGCCATGCTTCAGGCCAAGAACTGAGGTTTGGCGCTCCTTCCAGCTGGCACCTCATTTCTTGTCATGCTTGTCATGTGTTTGGCACCTCCAGCTCTAGACATTTTATTATATTGAAAAATTCTGTTAACTGAATAACACTCTGGAAACTATGAAGAAACAGAGGTGCAAATTGAAGTGATGAGATTAAATCATTTAGAAAAGTGATGCATCAAAAAATAGATATTTTTTAAAAGATTTTTTTTTTGATGTGGACCATTTTTAAAGTCTTTATTGAATTTGTTACAATATTGCTTCTGTTTTATGTTTTGGTTTTTTGGCCAAGGGGCATGTGGGATGTTAGCTCCCCAACCAGGGATCGAACCTGCACCCCCTGCATTGGAAGGTGAAGTCTTAACCACCGGACCACCAGCGAAGTCCCCAAAAATAGATATTTTTAAAAAGACCTAACTTCAGATGTTTTTGTCCTCCTCTGAATATAGGAACATAATATCATTACTGTTTAGCCCTGAAGACAGTCTACTGCATTTCTCTTTTCCTTTCTTTTTTTCTTTGTATTGTCTCCTCAACTATTGATAAAATGTGACCTTCTGGAAGACATGGATGATATCCCTTATTTGTCTATATTCCTAATGTTTCATACTTGTGTACAGTGTGACTAAAGCTAAGTTATCGGTGAAATTTATTTTTATTTTTAAGGTTTTCTGTACCCCCTGCCACACATACACAGATCTATAAAAGTTTGTTAATTTGAAATACGATTCAGTGCGAAGATTCCTCTGTTGGTGGTTGGAGTAAAAATGGTCAAAATTTTAGTAAATGTGAAAAGAGTACATCCAACTAAAAACTCTTGGAATTGTTAAAGAAATAGAAAAAATGACTGAAAAGTTTAGTATTAACTCTTTCTCACTAAGGTGATTGGAGTATTTTCAACTAAAAACATACAATATTTTATAATATGAACAGTCATTTAAGTTCAATAAAAAATCGTGAACATAATTTTAATATCTTAGTACAATTTTTCCCTTTGTTTTGTAAATAAATGTAAGAGTATTGGGGGAATGGCTCAGTTTGCTGTAAGCCTTGTTCAGGTTTCAATTCTTAAACTTTTTTAAGAGATTACATATAATACCTCCTCCAAATTTGGTAGATTTGAGCATTATTTGTCATAATAACAAAATGAAAGTGATCCTATGACCCAGAAATTCCACAGCCGAGTATATACCCAAGAGAAATAAAAACATATATTCAGACAAGAACTTGTACAAAACGTTTATAGCAGCATTATTTACAATGACCAAAAGGTGGGAACAAACCAAAAATCCATCAAGAGATTAATGGATAAGCAAACTGTTGATACTCACATAATGGAACATTGAAGAGCCGTAAAGAGGAATGGCGTTCTGATACCTGCTACAACACGACAAACCTGATGCTGTACTACACGGAAGAAGCTGTTACAAAAGATCACATATTGTATGATTACATTTGTATGAAATGCCAGGAATAGGCAAACCTAAAAGACAGAATGTAGATTAGTATTTGCCCCGGGTTAGTGGGATGGGGGGATGGTGAGTGACTGCTTAATATAGGTACAAAGGTTTCTTTTGGGGTGATGATAATGTTCTAAAACTAGATTGTGGTGATGGTTGCACAAGTGTATGAATATACTAAAGCCCACTGCATTGTACACTCTTCAAGGGTGAATTTAATGGTATATCAATTATATCAATAAGGCAGTTATATAAAAAGTGTAATTACACTTTATATTTGTTCATATAAAATAAGCAAAGGGCAAGGAAATAATTTTTTCTCATTACATAAAATATAAATGTTAACTACTGAAGTTTAAATATTAATGCTTTTTCCCCCAAATAATTGCAGTGGTCTCATGGGAAAAACAGATGCTTTAGGAAAATCTTCGTGGAATCTAGCAGCAATTACCATTTTTGCATTAAGTACCCGTACTAAACAATTTCTATTTTATTTAATTTAAAATATAAAATTTGAGTTCAAGGATAAAATAATGCATTTCAAAATTTTGATGTAATTACCTTGGAAAGATTTATTTGTTTTCCTTTAATTAAAAAGCAAGATTATTGTGTAAAATTTATTTTTTCCTTTTAAAAGAAAATTCAATTTAGAAGATAGATGTTTTTATTGCCGAATTACTTGATATTTTCCTTTTTTTCTGCAAGAGGATCTATCCTTGCATATATTAGAACATTGTGCTAATGCCTCCAGGGGGATAAAAAGGCTTTGGCCATTTTCTTTCTGGAAAATGCCCAAATGAAAATTGCTTGCTCACTTGGCACCATCATAGAATTAAGTCATGGGTCCAGGCGTCTCCATCCTATTCCCAGAGCCTGGTCCTGGTCCAGAACAGTCGGGGGAAGTGAATTTCATCGTGGTTGACACAGGGTTATTGCTCCACATACAAGATTTTGCCATAGATTCAAAATTATTTAGAACTTTTATTCCTGTTTGATTTTCACGTTTGCAGAAGGGTACACATTACAGTAGTGGTTAGCAGCGTATATATTGGGATCATGTAGTCCTAGGGACATTATTTAAAGTCCTTTAACCTGAATTTCTGGTATTTTATTAGAGTAATATGCATCCGCCATTAATGATTTTGATAATCACACAAAGCTCTAGCATAACAGCGGAAGTGGTTGTAACAGTGATAATACAGCTGCTTAAATTCTATCCTCCCTTCTGTCCCAAGGGTTTATCTCCATTAGATCAACGAACTTCGCATGAATTGGGAATTACTAAGCTCCAAAGGATGTTTATTCTGGAATTCCTAGTAAATTTGGAAAACATAGTCACTTTAAATATTTGTAACAAAGGCTGGTGGTTTCCTAAAACTCAGCAGGGTGACAATGGCAAGTCACGGTTACTGAGATCAGGTTAAGGTTTTCGTCAGGATGCAGAGGATCTGTACTGAGTGCAGATCTGCCGTGGATCCTGTGCGTTCCCATCTAACACCCCCGCCTCTTCCCCTTCCCTTGTTAAGCTCCCTCACTGCCCCACCCCGACACAGCCCGTTTCCTTTCAGTGAAGTGGACCCCATCTTGACTGTAGAAAGGAACCAGTGTCTCAGTCCCGCCGTCCCATCCACCGGCAGCACTTCCTGTTGTAGTGATTGGCATGTGACTCGACTCCACGTGGTCCAATAGTGTCTGTGTAGGGATGTCAGGAGTCTTTAGAGAAACAAATAAAAAGCTTCCTTAGTCTCCTGAAATAACTTCCAAAAGAACCTCCATCCTTAGAAGTAGGTGATGTAAAAGCAAGTAGCCCTTTAGCTACTTGGAGCTAAAAGGGGAGCTGGCATTGGAATGAACTTGCTGTTACATGATGCAAAGCAGAGGAAATGAACAAAGACTGGAATCTTTATGATGTTATTGCTCCACTGAATTAAACCACGCATGAAGACTCCCTGCCCATTTACTTGCTGTTTACTTGAGCTAATAAATCCCCTTTATTGCATGAACCAGATTGAATTATATTTAATTTGTTTCTTTTATTTCTGGCAACAGAAAATATACTGAACTGCCAGGTAGAGTCATATATGTATTTTCTGTTGTTTCTTTTGGATATGAATAATTCAAAAGATATAGCCTAGTAAGTGTCTAAAATCTATTTTTTCATACTGTTAATCATAATTATTACACTTTAAAACAAAAAAGGAAAGTTTACACTCTCGACTAGGGAACAATGAAAATATAGTGTGTGGCTTACATGTTATCATGAGTGTTAAAGAAATAAAAATAAAGTCATTCCAAGGATGATAACAATTGACAATATTTAGTAAGAGATCATATATTTTGTCATGATAATTTGTATATATATTACTTTTAATTGAGTGTATTTAATTGAGAGTAAATGCTTTATTATCCTCATTGCCTGTTTGTTATGTACATGCATATGGCCCACAACATCTTCTGCAAGTAAGTCTTTGCATGTGATGGATTCAGGTGGTTACATGTAAGAGCAACATTTAATGTATTTGTGGAAGAAGGTTAAATAAAGTTGGCAAAAGATGGATTATTTCCACACACATGTTAATTCTACCTAAAAAAGTGCTTTTTTTTTAACTTAACAGTTTTTACTGCTTAGACACCTTGAACACACTGGCCTTTTTCTATGGATGTTGCCTGCATGTCATTTTCTGTTTGCCTATCTTCTTGCAGGAAAGTGCTTGTCTTACTGTCTGTGTTTGTAAGTAAGACAGCTGTGCTTGTCTTACTGTCTGTGTTTTAATGGCGTGTGGGAGTTGAGGATGGATTGTTTAATGATCTGTATCGAAATTTGTCCCTGAGGCACACATAAAAAATACTGTCGCTCTTCTGTCCATATCCAGAATCAACACTGGGCAAGGCCTGCAAAAAATGTGTGAACCACAAAAACGCTGGAAAGTGAAGGGTCCTGATAAATATTAATCACTCACATTTGTACAGACGTTAACATTTCAGACAGGTTATGTATCTGTTATTGTCTCATCTTGTTGCAGTGACTCTGAGGTTGGGAAGTCAGGTTATTAAACTTGCTGGGAGGTTAGGCCCTGTTTTACAGTGCAGGTTGTATTATTATTCAGGTATGGGGAGGCTGACAGGTCAGGAGACTATGCCGTGGAGAAGATGGCTTGTAACTCTCCGTTCCCAAGAGCTGAGGACACGCCACTCCATGAGGGCCACACGAGGAGGCACCAGGCTCCACCAGGAAACAGCAGGAGAGGGGCAGCAGTGGGCAGGAGTCTCTCTTGGGCTTTCCTGGGAAGGAGGAGGGGAAGCAGGTAAGCAGGCTTAGGACTGGCTGGTTTGAATATTTCAGTGGGCTCTGGGGCAGAAGGGTTGTCCCTAGTTGTCTGGTACCTGGCTCTGGGGTTATTCGGGCAGATGGATGGTGACGTGGAGTGCAAGAGCCACAGAGGAGGTGGTTCGAGTGTGTGCTCAAGATTGGTTTGTTTCAATATGAAAGGTGCACTCACAGGTGGGGGGTGAGGTGTCTACTACATCTGGGACTTGGCTGGCCCTGGGAGGGACAGTCCTTCCAGGATAACAGGGCCCTATAGATAGCAAAGCATCTGAATAAAAAGACATGCTTAATACAAGCCCAAGCACTTTGCCCACTATATATTTTTTAATATTATAACCATGTATTATATGATTATAATCATATTATAATCTTATGAGCATTTAATCTTGGTGAAGAGAAACAGTACTGTTCTTTTTTTTCTTTTTTTTTTTTTGCGGTTCGCGGGCCTCTCACTGCTGTGGCCTCTCCCGTTGCGGAGCACAGGCTCCGGATGCGCAGGCTCAGCGGCCATGGCTCACAGGCCCAGCCACTCCGTGGCATGTGGGATCTTCCCGGACCGGGGCACGAACCCGCGTCCCCTGCATCGGCAGGCGGACTCTCAACCACTGCGCCACCAGGGAAGCCCAGTACTGTTCTTTAATGGAGTGATTCACTGAATGTGTAGAAGACTACAAAGATTAAGAAGGCTTTTTTCTCAAAATAGGAACAAGCAAAGTAGAACTATGTCATAGATTTCATTTGCTTCCACATTTCTCAAGTCATATTCTTTGTGGAAGGTTTGCCTGTAATCTTTAATTTATTGATTTCTTCTTGACTTTGTAAAATTTCTCTTTAGTAAACCTATAACCTTAAGGATGAGGCTGAATATATACATATTGTATCAATAGGGCTTTCTGTGAAAGTAATTGTCTGGACAAAAATCAGGTAAAAATGGTGTTTCTTTTTAATGGCACTTTTATATAATTCTATAAAACTTTAAACATATTTAACGTATCTTCCTGGGGAAATTACAAAGAGAAAAAATAAACATGGGCCCAAGGTTTTATAGGCACTCATGCTGGGAGAGGTAGACTCGGAACCTGCGAAGTTTACTCTGGGGAACAAATTCCAGAACTGCAGAGTAAGGACCTCAATGAACTCAGTTTTCCTCTAAAGCAACACAGATATGACAAAATGAGGAAAATCAACCATTTCAGAACTTCGGCAATTAACCAAGGCCACAGAATGAACTGAAGGTCTTCTGTCCAAGAGAAAATATTGAACCACAGTATGACAGCAGGCTCTGAGCTGTCTTAACATAAGGCTATTCCCATTCTCCCCTCCACAGCACACACACACAGTAGCTCAGTGACACAGTAGCTGAAAGCCAAACTCATGGCAGACAATGGAGAGATGTGACCATTTGTAGAACTCCATTAAAGCGCTATCTTCAGATCACAGTTGATATTTTGTCCAAATTTGCAGCTCCCTGGGAAATCTCAGAGTATTTGACTCAGAGCTCATCTTGGGGTGAGGGGCAAAATAAAAAGTCTACCCCTTATTATTACAGAAACAATAGAAAACGTCTGGTAATACTGTAGGTAATTAAGGCTGCAGTTTCTATTGGGGAAACATGATAGGGATCAAAAAAACTGTGACAATTCCTGTTTATCTAAAAGGATGAGTGAATGTGCAGAAAATATCTGAGAAAGGAGAAGGCACCCATCACTGACCTTGGGCTGACCTCAAGGCTCTGCACAAGCAGGAAGTGAGAGGTACAGCTCTCTTGTAAACTGGCTAAAGTTGGAAAGTATGTCCTCACACACAGACCCCCTCACCCAGGAATGGAAGATCTATATTGGAAAGGCACTTAAGGAAATCTAACCAATCATTGGCTCACCAGTAAATTATAATGACCAAGGTGTGCCTCCTCGGAAACCAAACTTTAAAATAGTAACAAGAACTTAAAAGACAATGTTAGAAGACAGCTCAGTGGCCACAGACCTCAGGAAATACAAATTCTGTATTTTTTCAAGAGAGTTGTGAAATAACAACAGTGACAAGAGACTTGGTGGGGTGACACTAGAGAAGTTATAATACATAAACTATCTAATTTTCAACAAAAAATATGAGGCAAAGGAACAGAATATTATGCCGTATGCACAAGGGAAGGAAAGGAGTCAACAAAAATGCCATGAAGGAGCCAAGATTTGAGACTTAGTAGAAAGAGACTTTAAGTCAATCCTAATAAATATGTTCAAAGGACATAAGGAAATCATGTCTAAAGAATTACAGGAAAGTATAAAATAAGTCTCACTCAAAAATATCACTAAATAAATAGAAATAATTTTAAAAAGAACTGAATTGAAGTTCTGGCATAGCAAAGTAAAATAATTGAAATGCAAAATTCACTGGAGGACTTTGACAACAGATTTGAGCAAGCAGAAGAAAGAATCAGGGACCTTAAGGATAGGTCAGTAGAGGTGATGCAGTTTGAGGAACAGAAAGAAAAAGCAATGAATAAAAATGAACAGAGCTTCAGTGATGTGTGGGACCCTGTGAAGCTTATGTGTGTGTGTATATATACACATACATACAGTGTGATCAAATACACACACACAGAAGGAAAAGAGAAAGGGAAACGAACAGAAAACATATTTGAAGAAAACAGTGGCTGATAATTTCCCAAATTGGATAAAAAAAATATTAGCTTCACCCTAAAGATACTCAACAATTTCCAGGTAGAATAAACTCAAATGGATCTACCCCTAGACACTTAAAAAGTGACATGTACAAGGGATACCTAAGATTAATGGCTAACTTCTCATCAGGAATCACGGAAGCCAGAAGACATAAGATGACATTTTCAAAGTGCTGGAAGAAAAAGGCTATTGACTGAGAATTCTATATGCAGCTAAACTCATCTTCAATAACAAAGGAAAAATTAAAACATTTGCAGAAAAACCCAAAAATCGAGAGACTAGCAGACATGCCCTATATGAAATATTAAAGTGAACCCTTCAGGCTAAAATGAAAGGACAGTAGGTGATTTCTCAAATGCATACAAAGAAAAAGCACCAGTGCACTGTTGTAACGAAAAGCAGTATAAATGTACTTTTGGTTGTACTTTTCGTCATATCTGCTGTAAATATAACTGCATAAAGCAGTAATTATAAAACAGTTTGATGACCTTTAAAGTATAACAATGTAATTTGTATGATAATACGAATGAGTGGGGAAGAAACAGAAGTATATTAGAGCGAAGATTTTATATGATATTTAAATTAAATTATTATTAGTGTGAACTACATTGTTTTAAGCTGAAATGTTAATTGTCATCTCCAGGGCACCCAATAATAATACAACTGAAAATAAAATACAGTAAAAGAAACAACAAGGAAATTTAAAATGTATGCCAGAATAGATCTACTTGAAAAGCAGAAAAAGGCAGGAATGGATGAGTAAAGAAAAGAGACAAAAGACATGTATTGATAGAAAGCAAGTAGCAAAATGACTATAAATACTACGTTAGTAATATATTAAATTTGAATGACTAAACAGCTCAATCCAAAGGCAGAGATTAGCAAAATGGATAAAAAATAAATATGATCCAACAATATGCTGTTTATAGAAGAAACACTTTACATTTAAAGAGACAAGTTGAAAAATAAAAGGTTGGAAAAGTATACAATGCGAAGTTTAACTGATATGGGGCTGGGAGAGCAAGACTAAATCAGACAAAATTGATTTTAAGACAAAGTTGTTACTAGAGACAAAAAACAAACTTTATAATAATAAGGGTGTTAATTAATGAGAAATATATATGGTTATAAACATAGATGCACCTAAAACTAAGTCCTCAAAATAAATGAAGCAAAAATAGAAAGAATTAAAGAGAGAGATAAGTCAACAACTTAGTTGGTGATTCAATACAGATTTTCAGTAGTGGATAAAGCAACTAGACAGAATATGGATGATAAAATAGAAGACGAACAACATTGTAAAACAACTAGGCTTAGAAGACATATATAGGACACAACACTTAACAGAAAAAAAAGATATTTTTCTCATGTGCACATGAGATACTGAAAAACACAAAAGTTTTTGAAAGAAATTAAAGTATTTTAAAATAAATGGACAACCAGTTTTCATGAATCACAAGACTGAACTTTACTAAGATTGCAGTACTCCCTGCATTAATCTACAGATTCATTGTTACCTCATAAAAATGCTAGCGAGTTTTTTATAGAAACTGGCATGCTGCTCGTAAAATTCATATGAAAAGGCAATGACTCACAACAGTCAAAATAATTTTAAGAAAGAATATTGTTGGAGGATTCACCCTTCCTGATTTTAAAACGTACTGCAAAGCTACGGTAATAAAGGTGTTGAAGTATTGGCATAAGGATAGACATATAGATCGCTGGAATATAATCGAGAGTCCAGAAATAAATCTTCATGTTTATGCTGAATTGATTTATAACAACAGTGTCAAGATCACCCAGTGGGGAGAGAAAAGTCTTGTTAATAAATGGTTCTGACACAACTGGATATCCACATGCAAAGAATGAGTTTGGACCTCTGCCTCTTAACATACTCAAAAATCAACTCAAAATGGACTGTAGCCTAAAATATAAGAGCTAAAGCAATAAAACTCCCACAAGAAGACATAGGAGTAAACCTCCGTGACTATGGTTCCTTACATATGACATCAGAAGTAAAAACACTGAAAGAAAAAAGGGGGATAAACTGGACATCATCAAAATTAAAAACTTGTATGTCTAAGGGCACCATCAAGAAAGTGATGCTAATGTGTATGGGGTTCTTTTTGGGTGCTGAAAAGTTCTAAAATTAGTTTGTGGTGATGGTTGCACAACCCCGTGAATACACTAAAAAGGCTGGAGTGAATACTGTACATGAGTAAATTTTATGGCATGTGAAATACGGCTCAATAAAGCTGGAGGAAACGTTTCCATTGTCTTTCTGATAGATTTGAGGACAATTATGTAAGTTCTCTTGCTTGATAAGATATCCAGTCTTCAGAGACAGTGCTCGTGGGTCACAAATGAGTGTGCAGAGGTAAGATGTATTAAGAGGGAGGAAGAACAGTCTCCTTGTTGAGTGACATCCAGAGAACTCTTTTTACACTTTCTACTTATTTTCAGCAAAATCTGTTTCACTCGCTTTCTATATCTGGGAAAGATTTATCTGTGCCGTTCATTCATCCCTTCATCATCCATGTATGCATCCATTCATTCATCCTTCCATCCATGGGTCCATCCACTACACTTTATGAACTTCTTCGCTCAGAGAAGAGTCCTGATAAGAATGTGGCTCATACATTTAGTAAGAGCATAAACAAGTGAACAAAATAACTCCCCAAATACTCAAGGATACTTGAAGAGCAGAGAGCAACATCATAGTGAGGAAGTGACTGTAAGCCTGGGAGCTTGGATACAACTGTACAGACAGATACTTGGCTGGCTTTTATCCAGGCTGAGGTCCCACTGTGGGACCCACACAGGGGCGCCATGTATTACAGGAGAGAGAAAGGTGCCTCCAAACATGGATGCTATTTCGCCCCACCTGTCACATTGAGATGTTATGAAAACGATGTAAGTGAGAGAATAAACCAGATGGCAGCGTGGCAGCAGGATCCACTGTCTGCACAAAGGATCAGCAAGCAGTCCAGCCTCGGTGCCAGTGCACCCCTCACTCACGTGGGCTTCCTCGTCTTCTTGGTGTCAAACAGCCTGAGGATGGTTCTGTCTTCCTGCTCTTGACCAATCTGAAATCCGGAAGGAAATATTTGCTCTGATGGACAGCTATTCTCCTCCTCCTCTGTCTTCTTCTCCTTGTTTTTCATTTCATTAGAAAAGGTGAAGTTCCTGCAATGTAGAGTGAATAGAACATGTCCTCTTTCTTAGGTGGCTTGTGACATATTTACACCAGCTCCTCTTATGCAGAAGCAAGCCTTCCTACACAGCTGCCAGCTTGCTCTTCCTTTCACTTTTAAATCCTCGGGTGGAATGCAAGCAAAGCTGTGTCGAGTTTATTAATTACTTTGGATAATAACTTTACTAAGTACAATGTGATCAACTTTCAAGTATATGCCCTTTGAAATATATTTTTCTGTAAAATATTTTCTTCTGGTAATAATTGTCACATTTATTTGGGCACACCATGAATCTGTATGGAGGTTTGGTTTTGTTTTTTGATGCACATATCTTTTCGTTTTTGGCTGTGTTGGGTCTTCGTTGCTGCGCGTGGGCTTTCTCTAGTTGCGGTGAGCGGGGGCTACTCTTTGTTGTGGTGCGCGGGCTTCTCATTGCGGTGGCTTCTCTTGTTGCGGAGCACGGGCTCTAGGCATGTGGGCTTTAGTATTTGTGGCTCATGGGCTCTAGAGCGTAGGCTCAGTAGTTGTGGCACACGGGCTGAGTAGCTCCGTGGCTTGTGAGATCTTCCCGGACCAGGGATTGAACCTGTGTCCCTTGCATTGGCAGGCGGATTCTTAACCACTGTGCAACCAGGGAATCCCTGATGCACATATCTTTTTATGAAGGGATTTTTTTATTGGAATGCAGATGGTGAAAACATCTGTATCCCTGTATAGATTGATGATTTGTACTGTGATAAGCTGTGATTGGGAGGGGCTCCAAACTCTCTCCTTTCTCTGATTATAACTGGAATAGTCAAGGCACTTGGGATTTTGACTTTCTTCTTTATGTAGAGCATAAAGAATTGACTTTTGTAAATTCTAAGAAATATTATGAGGAAAATCTCTATTTGGTAGGGATAAAATATTTTATGGGGATAAACTCTATTATAAATGGATAAAAATCTTAGATACAGCAAAATCCAAAGTTTCTCAAATTGTGGCCTAAGTCCTGCTAACTCAGAATCACCCAGAATGCCTTTTAGTGATGGATGTGATGAACGGCCACCCTTCCCCATAGAATGTCTCTGGTGGGGATGGAGGCGGCTGCATCTTCACTACAGATCCAGGTATTACCTGTGCCCACAAAACCCTGAGAACTACAGAAGCTTGTGTGAACCTCCATTAGAGCTAAACCTACTTGAAAAGCTGGCTCTGATAAATCCACATGATTCCAGAGTTGTTTTCCATGGGAAGGACTATAAATTCTGTCTAAAATCTTCCAATCTGATAATGCTCTTCCGACTGGCTTCCTTGATTCTGTCTATGTTGCCACCATTTCTCACCACCTGTATTTGAATCCTGTCATCTCTATCCCTTTTTTTTTTGCCACTCCTTTCTCAAAACAGGTGCAGTCTACTTATCCTTTCCAGATTCTAGACGTCTTAACCTCTTCCACTAATATCATGTATGTGGTCAATGACCCATTTTTTCAAGTCCTTCTTAGATGGGAACGTTTAATTGGATACATTTATTTTTCCCATGGAGTTAATGAAAATAAATGACATTTTATATAGGTACATTAGTGTCGGGACTCCGGAAACTACACAGGCCTGGAGAGTCAATCCTTAGCCGTGGTGCTGGTGAGCCACATGGCTCCATGACCATCAGTAATCCTCAGCAAGCACCTTCTGTGTGCCGGACACTACATGTGTGCTGGGTTACAAGAGGGATATAGCAGAGTTACTTTAAAGGAACTCCATTCTAACGAACAAAAGAGTAATGCAGAAATTCACAGGAAATGGCAGGGTGCATCTTAATATAAAGAACACAAGTGGGGTCAGACCAGGGACCAAGCACCATCACTTCCTTGTGTATCATGTTTAACAAGATTCAGAGTCTGTAGGGACTCACTAATGGGGAGTAAACCCAGTGACCGAGATCATAACAACCCCTGAGCTTGCTATGCAGATAGATTAGATAACACTAATAGAAATTTGTGGAATGTGCTTGCGTTTCAGGTGGTAAAACACCCAATTATGTCTTGAGTTGTGGTGGAGGAAGGCCCAGGACCAGCTTTCCCAGGGCAGCTAGGCTGGAGTCCAGTACTGCCATAGGAAGTCACGCCAACAGTCTTGAAGTGTGGGACAAAGCGATTGTCATCAAATTCTGGCAAGCCACAGGGACTAAAACAAGGCAGATTATTAGACAAACCCATGAGAGCTGCAGGTCCACTCTGACACTGATGGGTCTCCTCTACGGAGGCCTGCAACTTGGCCAGTGTCTTATATATCAAATTAAATTGGATGGAACTGGCTTTAATTAGGTGGAATGGATTACCTCTAGCCTTCTAGCCTTCCTGGACGTGTGAGAGGAGAGGTGTTTTTCACTACTTACTGTCTGTGTGTTTGGGAAGAGCTATGATGCCAGAGAATACATAGAGTTCAGAAACAGTGTCCATGCCAGCCATGTTCCCATGGGGCAAAATCTGAAGTGCACCGTTCCTGGTGAAGTAGAGGGAGATGGTGGAGCGTGGGGGGTAGATCTTAACCTTTCAGTCATTCTCACACAACACACATGTTGATCTCCAGGTTAGGATTGTCTTAATGGTAGGTAAGTAGATAATCAATGGGATCAGTGCAGAAAAACAAAGACATACAAAACAAAGACAAAAACTCAATTACTTAATGTTTTCTGAAAATATATGGTAGGAGTATCTCAACAGCAGTCTAAGAGGCCATTAATGGAAGGATCAATGTGGTTGAAGTAGATGGATAGTGAAGCGACAGTCTTTTGTAGGCTTGGGAAGAGTTAAACTTGTTTGCCACCCATCAGGAAGGAGCCTGTGGAGATGGACAGGTGGATGATATGGGACAGGGACAGTGAATCTCAGAGGTGACAGTGGTGGTGTTAACAGTTAGGACTGAGATGAGCCAGCATCCCACGACTTAGACTTCATCGCTCCCTCCAGGAGCCTACTACGGTTAGATGCTCTGAGTTTGGGGAAACATAGCTGTGCGTTAGAACAGGTAAGAGGGAAGGGAAGGAACAGTTTTTAAAATCCTCATCAAGAATAGCAGATTTATAAATTTCAGGAAGTCGAGCCGCACTTAAGATGGCACTGTTTTGCTGATGATCGTTTTCCAAATACGGACACCTTAGGCTACCAGTATGAGGCTGCGAGGGCAAAGAGCACAGTTCATTTTGTGCTTGTCACAAAACGCCATTCACGTGTGCAAATGTGGCTTTCAGAAAATTTGATTCCATGCATGGAATTTTAACAGGCTCTAGAGATCTCCCCAGTATTTTGACCACAGAACTTCTCTGGCAGCTTCCTTTTTAGCATGATGAGCATCTCCCAGCCCTTCCCAGCATCTCCCAGGTCTTTCTCAAAAGATTCCTGGGCCTCAGGGCAAAGGAAATGCAGTGTCACTCACGTCCAATGTATTCAGTGAATCAGTCTTTCCTAAACTAAAAGAACGAGTGGCAAGAAAAATAGCAGTAGGATCTTTCTAACCATGAATTTCCATGAAACCCAAATAATCACTGAGATTAACAGGGGACTCCAGTGGTATCTAAGCCTGCTCTTTCCTAACCACCTGGGCCGGCCTCGTTTGAGACCACAGGCTCTCAGGCTCCAGGCCTCCTCCAGGCTCAACTAGGACATCTCTGAGTTATATTAAGTACTGGCATGTGTTTATGTGGCTGGCCAGGGAATGTACTTTAATTCTGAGCTGGTTCTATATTTAGGTTGTGTCTTTTGTCAGATTGGATATAGTTTATACAGTGGATATTCTCGTGTTTTACCCCATATGTTCTCCATGTGTGATGCCTGGACCAACTCCATCAGCACCACCTGGGGACTTGATAGAAATTCAAATTTTGCCTCCACCCTAGAGCTACTGAATCAGAATCTCTGACAGTACAGCCCAGCGATCTGCCTTTCCATGAACTCTCCAGGTGATTTTGTTGTACAGTAAGGTTTGAGAACTACTGTTCTAGACAAACCGAATCCAGATCTAGGAAAATGAGTATGTGATACCAAAGCAAGACGGCATTAAACACTTCCTAAAGGAGACATGCAGAAGCCTGAATCCTGGATGTCTTTTAGGGACGCTTACTGTTAAACACACAGAAGTAACTTACTCCTTTCAGTCATACTTCACTACCCCCCACCTTGTTTTCCCTCCAGAAGCTGACACTGTGCTGTTACTTTAGTAACCCAGCTGTCTCTATTGAGTGATAATCTCTTACACATTAGGTCTCTGTTATATTGTTTTACAGCAACTGCTTTGGATGATATGGAAAACTGAGAAAAGACATGTTTTGGATGAGAGTTTTTAAATACAAAAGTACATTCACTCTGGGGCTTTTCTGCTTACAAAGTAGAATACTACTTCAAATTAAAAAAAGGTTTGTTCATTAATTTCAGTCATCTATATTAGGCTATTTTATCAGTAATCTTAATCCTAATTTATCCAAAAGTCTAATTACTAGGCATCTTTTTTTCTGTACTTGCCTTACTGTACATTCAACCGTGTATGTCAAACTATTAATTAGTTTACAGTGATAAATTTGTCCTTCCAGAAATTAATGGAAGGTGAGATGTTTCATTCTATGAGATGATGTGATATCGAGTATACGAAATGTATTTCCTTTTTAATGATGATACTCTGAGACATATAAATCAAAGAGAATAACTGTTAAATGAAAACATTTAAGGAAGGTCGGTGGGAAAAGAGATGGCTGTGGTAACTTTTGCAATCAGAAAAAGCAATGTTGGTATTTTTTTTTTAACATCTTTATTGGAGTATAATTGCGTTACAATGGTGTGTTAGTTGCTGCTGTATAACAAAGTGAATCAGCGATACATATACATATATCCCCGTGTCTTCTCCCTCTTGCGTCTCCCTCCCACCCTCCCTATCCCACCTCTCTAGGTGGTCACCAGGAACCGAGCTGACCTCCCTGTGCTATGTGGCTGCTTCTCACCAGCTATCTGTTTTACATTTGGTAGTGTATATATGTCCATGCCACTTTCTCACTTCGTCTCAGCTTACGCTTCCCCCTCCCTGTGTCCTCAAGGGTATTTTTTTTAAAGCCTTTTGACTCCACTTCATGATTTCAGACATTGAGGGAAATCCCATATTTTTATAAAAATTTTCGTTTTTGGAAAAATATGTGGAAATCTCATCATGCTAAAAACATTAGAACCACTCTGAACGTATTCTTTCACTTCGCTCTTGCTATAGGAAGTGACTTCCTAATCAGTACGCTGCAGCTTCCCCCTTCCATTGTTCCATGTGGTGCAGAGAGCACCCCTCTGGCGGCAGTGAGGCACACAACGTCTTCACATGGATAAGATGCTAGACCAGTGGTTAGGTAAATGAGCTTCATCCAGCCAGAAATCCTCCCAGAGCTCTGTATTTAGGTCTCTGGCCCAGATTTCCTCAACCTTTTGGGCTGCTGTATATATAGAGTAGAATATGAATGAGTTTCAGAAGAACATAAATTATCTAAAGTTGTTCCCCACTGCAATAAAAAAAAAGGTCAAATATTTATTTGTAAAAATTTTCTTTCGTCACTGGTATGCTATTTTCCATCTATATGCATTTTGCTTCTGATACAAAAATGGTATTGTACGTTACCAAGTCCAGTTTTTAGACTATTTTTCAATCCATTTATGTCATCAGTAATGATTTTGCTCTATTTGTAAGTTTTTTTAAAAGATGTCTTTGGGCATGTACAGAGAGGGTAATGATTCTATATGTATGTTAGGCTTCTTGCTCTGGAAAATCTTGCTGTCTGAATTCTACATTGTCTTGGACTACTTGGTATGTATCTAATGGACTTTTTCTGCTCTAATTGTAATAGGCTTGTCTGGCTAGCTAGTCAAGTTAAAGGGAGTTGATAACTCCCGTCCTTTGCGGGCTGTAGTGAGGGACACCACCAGGGTGGTGTCAGTGGAAAGTAAGTGTGAACTGGCATGAGTAAGGGTGGGGCCACAGGTGGGTTGGTTGGTTTTCTCCCTGGGGTGTTTGGCTAGAGTACAGCTGGCAAAGGTCGAAAGGTTTTCTGTCTTCTTAGGCTGCTTCTTGTGTGGTTCTGTGGCTAGAGAGAGCAAGTTTTTCTTGGAGATTTATTTGGTCTATACCCACAAGTAGTTCCAGGTGACGCATTCCTTTGGGACCAGGATTTCAGTTGTTCTCCAGTCTCCAGTAGGTCTACCTCCTTCACTCCAACTTGAAGTGTCTTCTCATGTTTATTTTTTAGATAATGTCTGGTTTTCAGTTGTGCCTTGCATTCAGGAAGCCGAAGTCGGTATTTGATTAATCTTTTAATACTGCATTTTTCATATTATTCACCTGCTAGAAAGCCCA
The DNA here is from genome assembly GCF_005190385.1 of Monodon monoceros. NCBI lineage: Eukaryota > Metazoa > Chordata > Mammalia > Artiodactyla > Monodontidae > Monodon > Monodon monoceros. Next base: position 75,023,338 of record NW_021703770.1, on the reverse strand, counting down.
GATACCAACCACTGGTTAAAGGTTGTGGTCAGAATTTATTTGCCTGGTATTTGGGGCCTAATTTGTTACAGCAGCTTGCAGAACTAAGGAAACATTTTGCTTACTAGATTACTGGTTTATTATAAAAGGATGTAGCTCAGGAACAGCCAAAATGAAGAGATGCACAGGCCAGGTATTGGGAAGGGGCAGGGAGGTTCCACACCCTCTCCAGGGGTGCCACTCTCCCAGCACTTCCATGTGTTTCCACCCCCAAATTTCTCTGACCCTCCCATTTTGAGGTTTGTGGAGGCTTCATTACAGACACACGGTTGCTTAAAGTCATTGGTCATCGGCGATTGAACACACCTTCAGCCCTTCTCCCCTCCCCAGAGGTCAGGGGTTGGGACTAAAAGTTCCCACCCTCTAGTCACTAGGTTGGCTCCTTTGGCATCCAGCCCGCATCCTTAGGTGCTGTCAAAAGTCACCTCATAAACATAACACTCTCAACACTTAGGAAACTCCAAGGGTTTCAGGAGCTTTGTGTCAGAAATGGGGAAGAAGACCAAACATGTATTTCTTAGAATATCACACTCTTGCATCTGCTTAAGTCGCGGGTTTGTTTTAGACAACAAAATAAGATGTTTCAGATGAAATTTCTTTGCCAGCTCTCTTGCACACTGCTAGGTAAAAGTAATTTATTTTTCTCAATACTCATAGTTGATATACACCCAATCTCCCTCACATTATTTGGAATAGAGAAGGTGCTCTATAATCTCTTGAATTGGTTTGTTAAGGGTCATAAAAGGGAAAGGGTGAACAGTAAGAGAGAAGAACAAACTTTCAGCAATCACTCTTCTGATTATGGTAAAAGATAATTAATTGCATTCTTTGGTGGTAGAAGTCATAGCTCAAGGAAAAAGAGAGTGGCAAGGATGAAAGATTTTCTTCTGACTGTTAAAAAAGCATAATAATCTTAGCAATGAGGCACAAGTTTCCCTAAGGATCTGGATTTTGGAAGAAATTCGAGAGTTTTTCCTTCTCAGTCCAGATAACTGCAGCAACTGGACCATCAAACTTGTTGCCAGAATGCTTACAAAGCTTTAGAAGGAAGCATCAAAACAGGCAAAAGGATAAAATAAAACCCACGCTCCCTTGTCCACTTCCTTAGAAGAGGAAGAGATGAGGCAGTGTGGCTGCAGCTTGTCTTAGACTTGCTACCTAGTCTACTTGGAAAACAAATAAGGGTGTCTAAGCTCCTGGAAGTGCTCTTTTACTGTTTGAGAGATCAAGATACAAGGCTAATAATGCCAGCATTTTTAAAGCAAGGGCAACTCCTCTGTTTGAAATTGCTATAGCAGGAAAAGCATGGGTTACTTCGATGGGGTAGACTTTGAGCAGAGGAATCTCAGCTCTCATGTGGGGTGAGCCTCCGCCCTCAGCCTGGGGTTTTATTCCACCCTGGAGAGTCTAATGTTTTAGAAATTAGTGTCATCTTCTGAAAGTCACCTTTGTAAGCCTTAGATGACCAAGATGTAGATTGGGATGGGGCTTCCTGGTGTAGAACCACCTCCACTCCAGGTCTGCCTTCTGGCTCTGTGATGTCCACACAGAGTTGCTACTAGAAGTAATTCTTTTTTTCCCCCTACTTTGCCGATTTGGGATTTCCTCCTGGCCGGCTCCTTTCTTAGCAGTCAGCTCACCAAAAGTCTTACTGGGGCCTCTCTCGGGGAAGCCTTGTTGACCCCTCTAAGGGGCACTGGGCTTTCTGCAGAGTTTCGTCTTGGAAATTCAGCTGCTTGAACAGAGTTGATGTTCTTGTTGAATAAATAAGCCAAATTGCTCTTTCTCTGTCCTCTTGCCAACCCAGGACCAGTTTTCCACCAACAGTCCTCCCCCATGGCCTCCGTTTATTCTTTTCTCAACCTTCTCTTCGAGATGTCATCTCATTTGTGAGATGAAGCCACTTACCTCTTCACTTTCCTGGTCTTTTCGTATTTTCAGGATGTGTAGGTTTGGACCCACATAGTCTAGAGGTGGCACATGCATAAAAATGTGAAAATTTCAGAAAGATACAAGTCAAGTATTTTGGGAGTTGTCAAAATTCTCACCTCCTTGGTATAAAAATGAAAACTGCATCACCAGGAAAAATCCTAGTATGTCCTCTTGTGTTAAGCTCAATTAAACTTTGAGTCATTTGTCGGTTGGGACTACAAAATTCAGGCAAAGAGGGCTTGGCTTCCCTGGTGGCACAGTGGTTGAGAGTCCGCCTGCCGATGCAGGGGACACGGGTTCGTGCCCCGGTCTGGGAAGATCCCACATGCCGCGGAGCGGCTGGGCCCGTGAGCCATGGCCGCTGAGCCTGCACATCTGGAGCCTGTGCTCCGCAACGGGAGAGGCCACAGCAGTGAGAAGCCCACGTAACGCCAAAAAAAAAAAAAAAAAAAAAAAAAAAATTCAGGAAAAGGAAACCACTTGTGGCTTCTGCCAGTATCACAAGTCTTCATGGATCACTATCCCACATACACAGTCTAAATAGGTTCTAAATAAACCCATTTAAGGCACAGTGAAATAAAAGGACATTTCTGTACTAGACTAGAAATGCTAACCCGACAGCAAGGAGGGCCACATTGAGCTCCTTAGAAAAAGATCTGGGTGAATCCTTAGGACAGATGTCCAAGCACAGCCTGCACCTGCCATGATCAAACTAAAGGACATGTTGGCAAAGACCAGTTCGGGGTTTATATCATATCTAGTGAGAAAAAGGCACGGGAAGAGGTAGGTCATAAAGAATTAACATCGCAACATTTATAAAATTTGGTCTCTTTGTGTTTACCTTTCTCCTCACAACAAATCCATTCAGGATGGGGTAATGTGAATGAAAACAGTGTGAAATGTGTAGTGATATGAATTAAAAATAATTACACTTGCTACATATGAAAGTGCAATAATATGAATTAAATGTGTCATCTTTCATAGGCATGCTTTCACATAGGTAATCTCAAACATTCAAAAAAGGCTGCAAGGCAGATAAATACCATTGTATTGATGGGAAAAGGAACATTTCGCTTACTCTGTGCAGTTTTGCACAGTCTCTTTGGTTCATTTAGTGTGCTATGCTCAGTGCCGCTCTTGACTCTGGGCACCTTCTTTCCTTGGCTTGAAAAGTCTCCTTCCCACCCTGATTCTCGTTGGGTTCATGCTTACTCATTCAATAAACTCTGTTCTAGATTTCATTTTCTCCAGGGCTCCTCCATAGTCTTGGATGAGTTATACTCAGAATTATCTCACCTGTCACCACACATACCCCACCAGCGTGTTTCCTCGTCCATCTTCCCACTAGCCTAGGAGTTCCCTTTAAACAAGGGGAACGTCTCACCGGTAAGGAATCCCAGCTCCCAGAACTGAGCCTAGTCCGTCACCAGGTGATAACACCCGCAGGATGAATGGGTGGCATAGCTGATTATTTATTAAGTGAATTTAACACACTAAAAACCAAGCTCCTTTTCTTCAGTCATAGCAGACATTCTCTATAAGTTTAGAAGAACTTGTTTTCATTTCCTCAAATGTATTATATCATCTTATTTTTGCCTAAAATTGTGTTCTAACAATAGGTATTGTCCGCTAGCAGACGGACTCTTCTGGGACTACACACTTATGAAATATACAAGAAGTTATGTAAGAATAAAAGAGTTAAGATTATATAACCTGGAGTTTTGAGAAGTGGATAGCTATGTAAATTTCAGTTATACAAGTTCATCTGTTTGCTGGTACTTACGGCTTCATTTAAACAGTAGACACACAACTGTTTCCTAACCGGCTTTTCAGCATTAGGTGGTCCTGATTCCTCTTCTAATTAAGACTGTGTGTCGACTGGATTGCACAGCCAGCACATTTATTTTCTAAGTTTAAGAAATCATCAGTGCTGTGTGTATGTCCACATGTTACTCAGATGTTTTGTTAAACTACAGATAGTTTCAAAGTTACTATTTTAACAAAGCGTGTGTATAAGGCTTTGATAAGTGAATAATAAACCGGTGCTTCCCAAACTTTACTTCCCATGAATCATCCTGGAACTTTGTTAAATGCAGATCCACATTCAGAAGGTCTGAGGCGAGGCCTGAGATCTTGCATTTTTTACCAGCTCTCTGGGATGGCCTGCCTGCCAGCCGCTGGACCAGGACCCAAGGATAGGCGTTCCTGTCTGTTTCCCTCAAGATTCATAACCCTCAGAATGGACTTAATAGTAAGTTTAGTAATGACAATACAAGAGATGAATAGTTAGAATGTCAGTGCTTCTTATTGTTTCTGTTATTGTGAATTACATTTATTCTGTTGTTCTCAATACCCACTGTATGTCTTAAAAGAGCCTATGGAGCATGAGTTTTAAAGCCAGATTTCCAGGATTTGTCTTCTGGATCACCCTTTACTGGCTGGTTGTCCTTGAAAAAGTTCTATAATTATTCTGTCATGTTACTAATGTTGGGCCACCTGCTAAACCTAAGATCCCTTATCTGGGAGTTGTTTTGATGAGAATGGGTAAATCCACATGAAATGGCAGTAAGCATGGGATATAGTCATTGTGATAGTAATAATCTCCCTTTAGAACTGGTAAAAGAATGATCAGATTTAGGGATGAAAAGGATTCTGTGGTCACCCACCTCAAACCTTCCTCTGACATTTGAACCCCTGTGATATATGGTGCCCATCCCAACCTGACTAGCAGCTGAGAGCCCGCTGTGCTTGTCTTTACTGTGACCCGGAACACGGGAGCTTCCCCTTGCTGTCCTGAACCCCCATCTCTGCCTCACTCTCTCCTGCGGATTCAGACAGAAGCGACCCCTCATCTTCCCATGTGCTGGACCTGCGGCATTTGACAGTTCCCACCAGCTGGCCCCCTTGCTTTCTCCTCTCCAGGTTGAAAACACAGACCCTCCCTTCCACCCCGTCCTCCTGCGTTTATCTGTAGTCTCTGCGCACCCTGCAAATAGACCATCCAGGGTGAGTGCCTCGCCTCTGGGCTGGAGGAACCCAGGTGTGTGCTGTTCAGGGGGTCCTTCCAAGTCTCCTGTTCTAGGCCAGCACTTGTCTTTGTGCAGCCCAGACTCACATTAGCCCTTGCGGCCACAGCACGGTGAGGACACAGTGAGGATGGCAGCCTGCCACCTCCCACTGACCATTCTCCCATGTGGGACCCTGTCCCTCCTGCTCCCAGGCCTCCTGGGCTTTAGGGTTTAGGGGCCCAGGGACCCACTTACTATTATCCCTAATAATAGGGATAAATGCTTCCCTAATACGTTTGCCTCATGCCAGTTCATGTGGATTTGGGTAATATTTCCATCAATGAATTTGCTGTTCCTCCAATTTTGTATCAAAGGTAAATATATGTATAAATATATATACATCAGCCTGACATCAAAGTCTTCCTCTAAGTCAGAGATAAATCGTACGAGGGAGAGTTCTAAAGACACAAACATAGTGACTGGTATTTCTTTAAGTAATGTCCTCAGATTAATTTTTATAAAGCTATAATTATCAATAAAAGGGTTGTGATACATGATTTTATTTATAGCTACTTTTTCCAGACCAGTATTTTAGTTTTACAAGGAAGTATTATTGCATTTTTAATTACTGGGGAATTAGTTGTAGGCTTACCAGTCTCTTAATTTTTCTCATTTCCATCCTGCAGCCTGATTCTTGGTTATTTAAGCTCTCTTTCTCTCTCTCTTTTTGTTTACCTAAGTTTCTGAAGCAAACAGACACTAAACTTAAGAAAAAATCAGCAGACTTTGTTAGAGATCGAGCAGGAGACATTGAAGTGACTGCACATTAATTCTAGTTACTTTCTGCGATTGTTTATATATTCCAATATTTATTTCCTTCCATTTCTCCTCTTAACATTTGGCTGTAATAACGAAAAAAATAATTGGCTTAAATGTGTCAGCTTTATGAGTGTCCCCTGCAATTTTAATATCTCCTTCTGTTCAGCGTTCCGACGGCACAGATGGTAGTTTGCTTCCCTTTGGCCGTCAGACTCCATTAAAAACTTTGCTCCTGACTGTCAAGACCTCACTGCTAAGAAAAAGGCAAGGGTAAGACGGTGGGTGGTGAGGCTAGAATGCAAGTGAGTTTAGGTACAACCCAGGGGACGGGCGATGAAGACAGTGCTGATGACTCAGGAGACACCCCGTTATGTCAGCAGATGACACCCCCAGACACTGCTCAGCCAACACCCAGTTGGCAGGAGTGTCCTTCTGTAGACTCACTTTGGTTACTCAGTGTTTGTCTCCTGCCTGACCAATGGGCTGACCCTGACCCTTGAGCTGCATGGAGCCCTTCACTGTGATGCCCGGTGCTCCAGCAGGACCAGAGGACTCTGGGCTCCCACCTGCATGTCTCATCGCTCCTTGTCATTGGCTAAGCATGGCCACAGGAGTCCCTTGCCTTTATCCAAGTATCCACCTGGATGTGATTATTGCACCTGATAAATACCTCTTGAAATAAGAACTCAGTTTAATTACCAGGCCACGCCTAATCTAAAATGGGTATTAGTGCCGGTGGGGCCCTCAATTTGGGGGTACTCTCTGACACCTTCATCCTGATCTAATCTGAATGAGCACGTCACTATTTCTTTAATCTTTCCCCTGCATTTCTTTAATTAATTATTTACTTCTTTGTCTTTTGAGAACATTCCCTATTATCCATATTAACTCTTGTTATTGCATTCCCCTGAGTGAATGAATAGATGTGACTTCTGTAGTTTCTGTGCTTTTGTTTTATGGCAAATCATCATATTTGTATTATATCTTTTCTGGTATTATGGGTGACATAAATTTAAACCCTGGACCCATAAGTCATGATTCAAAAGACATCAACTTGCTTTTTGTTAACTGAAAGGTAAGTGGCGGGGGTGGAGGTGGCCTTTGCCTTCCGTGGCTTCTTGCAAAGCAAAGCCATCCCTGCGGCCGTGGATAGAGCTACAGTACACGTGAGGACCAGATGTCCCTGTGTCCCCAAAGAAGACATCTATGGGGCAGCACACACTGAGTTTCTGAAATGAGAACGAAGATGAGTCATTTTGAGTCAAGGACTCATGCAGCCTATAAAACAGAAAAGGAAAGGCAAGTGAAGAGCAGGAGGTGTGCAGGCAGAGCGTGAACCAGCCCCGGGGGCCTGCCGGTGCTCTCCTCAGGTGGCTGGCTGTGGGCACACCTGTCTCAGCCTTACCTGGGACTGAGAGCAAAGGTAGAATAGACTTTTGCGACAAACGTGAAAGCCCACCAAATTTCACTCCACATCTTTGGTTTTGTTAGAATTACATTTGTCACATGTCATTAGAAATAAGGGAAGCAAGGGCTTCCCTGCTAGAGCAGTGGTTAAGAATCCGACTGCCAATACAGGGGACGTGGGTTTGAGCCCTGGTCTGGGAAGAACCCACATGCCGTGGAGCAACTAAGCCCGTGCACCACAACTACTGAGCCCACGTGCCACAAATACTGAGCCCACGAGCCATAAATACTGAAGCCCACGTTCCTAGAGCCTGTGCACCGCAACAAAGAGTAGTCCCCGCTTGCGGCAACTAGAAGAAAGCCCGCGTGCAGCAGCGAAGACTCAACGCAGCCAAAAATTAAAAAAAAAAAAAAGAAGAAATAAGGGAAGCACACATTATTTTTGCTATGAAACTTTTAAAAATTGGAGTATAGTTCATTTACAATGTCGTGTTAGCTTCAGGTGTACAGCACAGTGATTCAGTTATACATACATATATCTGGTCTTTTTCAGATTCTTTTCCCTTGTAGGTTATTACAAAATATTGAGTATAGTTCCCTGTGCTATACAGTACGTCCTTGTTGTTTATCTATTTTATGTATAGTAGTGTTAATATGTTAATCCCAAACTCCTAATTTATCCCTCCCCCCCTTCCCCTTTGGTGATCATAAGTTTGTTTTCTATGTCTGTGAGTCTGTTTCTGTTTTATAAATAAGTTCATTTGTATCTTTTTGTAGATTCCACATATAAGTGATACATGATATTTATCTTTCTCTGTCTGGCTTACTTCACTTAGTATGATAATCTCTAGGTCCATCCATGTTGCTGCAAATGGCTTTATTTCATTCTTTTTAATGGCTGAGTAGTATTCCATTGTATATATATACCACATCTTCTTTATCCATTCATCTGTTTATGGACATTAAGGTTGCTTCCATGTCTTGGCTATTGTAAAGAGTGCTGTAGTGAACTTTGGGGTGCCTGTATCTTTTCAAATTATAGTTTTCTCAGGATATATACCCAGGAGTGGGATTGAAGGATCATATGGTAACTATTTTTAGTTTTTTAAGGAAACTCCATACTGTACTCCACAGTGGCTGTACCAATTTACCTTTCCACCAACAGTGTAGGAGGGTTCCCCTTTTCTCCACACCCTCTCCAGCATTTATTGTTTGTAAACTTTTTGATGCTGGCCATCCCCTTCAGGCTGTGCTACTTATTGTAGCATTTCTTTCTGTTCTGTTATTGGGCATTCATTTTCTTATTAAGCATTTATGATTGGCCTAGGCGGATTACACTAGAGGTCTTAATCTGTTAATGGTCTCTTGGAATTCATTTAACTTATACAGTTTTAAATTTATACAGGAAGAGGGACTTGTGATTAAGCTAATCCAGGGATTAGCAAGCATCTCTAAGGAAGCAATCTGGCAAAATCAGATTGTGAAATAGTCTACAGGTCAAGCAATGGCAATTCTTGGACTGATAAATGGCATGGGAGGAAAAGAGGAAATGGTTACAGATAAAAGAGATTTAAGAGAAAAAGCAAATAAATCCAAATGTGGACCTTGTTTAGACGTTGATTTAAACAAGCAAACAAAAAAGATAAAAACACCTCTAAGACTTTTAGGGAAAACTTCAGGATGAATTGAGTATTAGATGGTATTTAGCAGTTGTTACCAATTTTATTAGGTGTTTTCATGACATTTTTGTTGTTTAAAATTTCCTTTTCTGTTAAGCATGCAGATATTCACAGTTGAAAGAAAGTGGTATCAAAGGATTGCTTTGCTTTAAAATTCAGCAAAAAACTAAAGGGGGTGGCGGCTGACAAGACAGGTGGCCAGTTGTTGACGTGGTTGGAAGTGGATGGCGGGTGTGGGCAGGGTCGTTACATTATCCTCTCTAATGGTATACGTTTTTGAAAATTTTCGTAATAAAAATACAATAAATTAACAAAAAGAATATTGCTAAAGGATTTAAACATTTTACATTATAAGATTAATGTGAAGCTGTGACCTTCGAAACTCAAGGTTTCTGGTGAAGGTAAATAAATCAGAAACTTGCTGTGAAGCTCAGAGACAAGAAGCAGGAAAGAGACCTGTATTCAGTGTAAAAACTAGACAGCGGGTTGGGTTTAGGGGGATGAGCTCAGGAGAAGCTTTAACGTCAAGATGTATTTTTCCCTTTTAAATCATCATCATTGCATTTTAAAACATTAATACTCTGTTATAATTTATACCTCTTTTATTCTGGCCTCAGGAAACTTAAGAGGCTGTAGAGCCATATTTGTGTTCTAATTGAAAACAAATAGCCCCCCATCTTGATTCTTGCCTGTCTGTTATGGAATTCCTTCCTGGATTTAGTATTTGATAATCTTTCTTTTCTGAAATATGCAAACTGATTTTTCCTCCTAATGAGTTTGGCCAAGTACAAAGTGAAAATATCAGTTACCATCCTTCCGTGCAGGAGGGGCTTCTGCTCCTCGAGGGGTGGCTGTCAGCCTCACAGCTGCAACTGGACCCTGCCTCATCTACTCACACTTCTGAGTATCTCTGCTTTGTTCTGTATTTTCAGTCTTTTCTTGTCTTCTGATTCTTTGTCATCAGCATTTATACATGAGATAATACCTCTGATCTTCGATTTTCTTTGCCTTCAGTATACAACAATTAAAGATAAATTTTCCACCTACCTCTCTGGAATCCGTTCCCATCTCTCTGCGCCCAGGTGACCCCTCTAGCACCCATCACAAAATGACAGGTACTAGACACACGCACGTACAGAGAGAGAGCAGCATGGAGACAGAGCGAGAAGGCGGCCACCTGAAGGCCAGCGGGAGGAAACCACCCCTGCCGATGCCTGATCTTGGACTTGTAGCCTCCAGAACCGGGAGACATAAATGTCTGTTGTTTATGTCATGCAGTCTGTGGTTCTTTGTTATGGCAAAGAACCTGGCACACAATACTTATGATCTTCCAAGTTTCGACCAATTACCTTTCCAGCTTCTTCTCTTGCTGCTGTGCTGTCTACCTACTACGCTCCAGTTCGAATCCTGACAACACCTTCAGGCTGCCCTGTTCTTAGTCTCTACGCCTTTGCCCACACCCTTCGAAGTCATTCCCTCCCCTCCGTCACTTTGTTTATCCTTCAGGCTTTTGTTTAGATCACACTTCATCAGGACAGTCGTCCCCATCTCTAGACGAGTTTAGGTCCTTCCGGCTTTTATTACTACGGCCTGTTAAATCCCCTCTTTCATCACGTCAGTCACACATTTCATCACATTATATGGTGATTTAATTAGTGGAAGTTTTGACTGGGTTAGATTAAAAGCTCAATGTCAGTTCTTAGATGTTTTAGGATTTCAGAACTGAGATGAGTGTTGGAAGATGATATGGAAACACGTTAGTGTTTACCAAAATTACTAGAAGCTATTTGAAGCTTTCTTGGAAAAAAATTCCAAACCTTAATAAATGCTTGAACTAAATAGATGCATTTTATATTTTTTAAAGAAAGCAGCAAAAATTCTAGAAGCTGATGATAGTTCTTATCTGAAAGAGGCCCTTTTTGGCATTAGTCTTTGGCTCCTTGTGATAAAATATAATTTCCCTATGTGACATTTTATCACTTAACTGAAGCCCCATGTAATTTCAACTAATAACTGGGTTTTATAGAATAAAAATCACATTAAAGCTTCATTATTTATGGAATTGATAACAGTAATTTAAATTCTTAATCATTTTTCTGGGGGTCATGCTTTATATTCTAAAAGAACCAAGTATGTGAATATAGCAGAATTAAGAAATTGGAAAAATGAATTACCTCTGTTACTAGGAATGTGTCCATTTTCATTTCATATCCCAATTACAGCATTTCAGGGGTAAACTAAAACAAATGTTTCATAGAAATGAAATTATGATAATTAATATATGCTTACTTTGAAAAAACAGATTATTGGCTTTTTCATTTATTTTCCTTTTTTTCTTCTCTTCCATTCTATTATTTTCCTCCCTCCTACTCTAAAAGAATGAAGATAGCACAATTTTTTGCACTTTTTCAAATATTAATATGCAAAATAATCCTTTAGGAAGAGCTTGTTAAAATCTACATTTTGCACTGTCAGCAGGTGCTATATTAGCAAGTCTGGAGTGAAGCCAGGAAGCTAAATTTTTATAAGCACTGAGAATGATCTTGATAGATAGTGTCCACTCACAGAAACTCCAGAGGCTTCTGAAATTATGGCTTATTTAGCAGGAAGTAAAATTAGATTTAAAGCATAAGTGTGTAATATATATGACACACCAACATGGCTAAGATAAAAATTTTAAAAAGAAATAACTGAAAACTATTCCTGATACCTTACTCACATTGATCGTATAAAAGCAGTCTGACTGATAAAATGATTTGTGCAGGGGATGTCTTTGGACAGAGCTACTGGAGTGAACTGTGTGAGTCCTTTTGCCCTCAAGCTCGTGTGTGGTCTCAGTAGAACCACTCATAAGCTGACCATGTGTCCTGGCAACTAGAGGAACATAGTGGACAAGTGTCTGACTCTTGCCCAGATAAGCTAGAAGATGAGACACTGGTGGTTCCTCTTTCAACAGTGGAATTAAAGTAGTTTGTGATCAAACTGTACTCTCGGTTTGTCAGGGAATGCTTCTCATAGGCTGATAAGACTACAACATGGGCAGACACGCACACACATACACACCCCCCAAAACAACAGCGTGGGCTGACGGGGCAAGCGGGCATCCTGAGAAAAATGCACCACTCACATCATACTAAGGCTAGATATTGTCAGTGAGGACCTTTGGAGAACCACCAGAAAATTAATAAGCATTAAACATCTCCAGGTCCAGGGAGAAATAAATCATCTCATGATAACACCAGTTACATAAGAACTTCACTATCCTAATATCTGCCTGCGTACTGCTACTCCCATATAACACTGAAAAGGATTTAAAAAAATTATAATTTGCAACATAGGGGCAAGTGAAAGAAGAGAAGGACCTTGTCTCTTTCTGTCCCTACAGAGGCCAGCTCATGATTTAAATCAATTTCATTTAAATCAGTTTCATTGCTTGGGATATAACATGGAGTCAGACTTTTAATCACTAAGTTGAGAATGTGTTATGTGGTTACAAATAAATTTTCCAATTGTTCAGTGGATTAAATAAGATGATATTTGCAAAGCACTTAGAATAGTGTCTAAAATATAGGAGACACTACATTGATTAATATACACATATGATAGTTACATGGAAAGACAGACTGTAGGAGCAAGTTCACGTGTTGTAATGATCAAATTATTTAAGTAACTTACCTCACAAAGTGACTGTCATATAGTAGGATAAATATTGCGTAATTATCAAACTTCTAAATGCCCTGCAGGCACTAAATCCTATGGGTATGTGATTCTGTTAGGACAAAAGAGATGAACAGAGGACTGGTGCATGGTAGAAAGAGCCCACAGGCAGTCAGGGTATTTGGGCTCTGCTTCTAGTTTTGCTAGGAATAATTTTCAGGACCTTGGACAGGTAACCAAAGTTGTCAAAACTTCCTCTTCATGTAAAGAAAAATTCAGCTACATCGGGGTTAGCAAACTTGTCTGTGAAGCACCAGAGAGTAAAGAATTCAGCTTTGAGGGACGGACTGTGTAGGTCAATTGCAATGACTCATCTCTGTCCTTTCAGCAAAGAAGCAGGTACTGACAAATCACCAGCATGTGATCCTGTGCCTGTGATCCAAGAAAACTGTGTTTATACGTTCCAAAATATGAATTTTATGTAATTTTCACTTTTCATAAAATATTATTAATTTTTAATTAAAAATTTCAAATATAACAATTATTCTTAGCTCCTGGACCATAAAAAATAGATGGCACACTAGATTTGGTGCTGGGGCCAGAGTTTTCTGACCCCAAAATTAGATTATTTCCAAGAGCCATTATATTCTCAAGTTCTTGATTCTGTTAGTATGACTGCTGTTCTCTTTGATCTGCTTTCTTGTTCTCTACCCACATCCCTATTTCCTCCTATCTACCTGGTATTTTCCGAAAATTACCTATAGCTGCAGGCTCATGAGCCTTGAAGGGCAGTTGCAAACAAAGATATTACATGCTTTCTCTGATATTTAACTTCTCTTCAAGCTTATCAGATTCTGAAGTTAATTCACCTCATTTCAATATATTCTTCTGAAATCTATAATCATAGCCAGCATAGTTCTAAAGTGAATGTAAATATTACCAAGACTCGGACCAAGAGTAATCATTCATTAAACTGAATTCAATTACATAAATCAAAAAATAAAACCTTATTCCCACATAGAGGGCAAAGGTAAACAATCTCAAGATTTCCTTGATGGTTGTAAATGCTTGTTATTTAAACAAAATAAATGATAGTTCAAATTTTTCACTATTTCAACTTTTCCCACACACCTAATACTGTAACACTTTATCTTGCTTCTACTTTTACCTAGTGAAAGTTGCTGCTTCTTCATTGTCAAATTAATAGCTTATTATAATGACTTTTAGGATTACTCATCCATACTAATTTTGCTCTAGTCAGACTTTACTGTTCCCCCAAATTTAAAGTGTCATTATATTATGAGGATAAGTGACTTTCTTTGAATGTCCTAAATTCCGGGTTTTTTACTCACATTCTAGTTCTAAAAATGTTAGATTTTGCTAGAATATATGATAAAAGGCTAAAAGAGACATAATTTTGAGTTCAGAATAGATCCTAAATATTATCATTTATCTATAAGCAGCACCACTTTTTTGTGGCAAATTGATTGGAGAAATAATTTTTTTAATGTATTACCCATTCATGGGTAAGGACATTACAGATACATTCTTTTACTTATCAGATAGAATAATTTTCCCAAAACAAACAGCTAAGAATCTTCATGCAAATTTTTAACTTCTCTGAATTTTAGATTATTCTCCTCAAAACTGAAAGGTTAAAAAAGATCCAAAAGTACTGGGGTTGAGAAAAATTTGAGACCTTGAAGACAATTACACCAAGAGAAAAAAACCCAAAAAGTGAAATCCCAGGATTCAGAGTGAAATAGCTGCAGGTATGATAGAACCCTGACCTCCTGCTCTTTGGTGACTCCTGCTGGCCATGTAAAGAAATGCAGAACAGGAGAAAAATGCACGATCCTTCTGTGCAGCTTTGCCTGCACCTGCTTTACTTCTAAATATGCTCATTTGTTTTAGTATATTTTGTTTACTTTCTTTTCTCCTTTCCAAATAGTCATTAATTTAAATACTTAAAATTTTAAGTTTATCCTATTTCTTTTTCAGTACTATATTTATCATAAAGTACAAGGGTGTTGACTCCTAATTTAAAAAAAAATGAAAATGATGAAACAGATTTTTCAGTTAATTAATTAGTCCTATTTTTGTAGCATTTGACATATTCTTCAACATTAATTAGGTAAATACCAGCAATATAATAAGCCTGTTATTTTTGTATGTTTGACCTTAATAACTTATTTCTGACTTAAAATTAGTTTAGCATTGTTATAAATTATGACAGTTGCTAACTAGGTTTTGCTTTAACAGCACTGGCTTGCTTCTTGTCATTTAAGCTTCTTGAAGATAAAAGCACTGTCACATGAATCAGCAGGGCTTCAGTACTTGTTAAGTGAATGAATGCATGAATGTTGCTCCTTAATCTGCATATGTGTGTGTGTGTGTGGTGTGTAGATTTATTTTGTGTTTGTAATGCTTTAAATTTCATCGCCCCCAGCTACTTTCTAACTGGAATTTCCATTATTTATTATGTGCCTTATTGCCTCTACAAAAAATATAGTTTTCTTGAGTGTAAGAACTGTTTTCTGATTTATCTTCTCATCCCCCAAATTTGTCAAAGTCTCAAGAATCCCTAATCCTAGTCCTGTTTTTAAAAAAATACAGGAGTTGTAAATTTGGAAGATACACAAAACTATAATTTATTCTCCAGAAGACATTTCAGGGGTGGAAGTATTTTCCAAAGAGTAATCAATGTTAAATAAACATTTATTGCATATCTATTTATTTATTCCATTGTGTATGGCACAGTGAACAAAGAGAAAACAAATCTCTGTTCTCAAGGAATTTACAGTTTAGAGGGAGAAGATAACCCACACAGAAACATATGTAACACAAAATGATTCAGGCCCTGCAAAAGAAGTATTTATGTAACACAGTGGGACACAGAAGATGGAGTGATCATTTTTACCTGTGGATTTTGGGGAAGTTTTCTCAGAGATGTTACACAATTCCTCAGACTGGTAATTTTTGCACCTGTTTAATCTGTACAAGTAGTTAAATACGTAGTTATATGAGAGAGAAAATATATATGTATATCTATAAATAAAATATATAAATATATATAGATTATATATGTGATTAATGTAAATATAAACAATAATATATGATTTATAGCCTATTACATATTAAATAATGAAATATAGTATAGTACAAATATATTAGACTTTTTATCAATTATAATTATAATATGAATATATATAAAATATAGAATCTATACATAAATCGAATATAATGATCAAGTTCTGTGCCCTTGACTTTTATGGAGATCCTGTGTCTCTCCAGTTCTCTCCTTACCCACTCCTACCACCTTCTCATTTCTAGATCAGTGAACCAACTCAGAAGCTGTTTCCCACTTTGTTCCTGTAGAACCGTTTTCCATGCTGTTGCCAGATGTCCATTCTCATCAGAGCCTTGCTCAGTTTTCGGTTTCTCAGGGAGTGTCCAAGCTTCTTAGCATGGTTCTGGAATAAGCTGCCCCCTGCCCACCTTCCCAGCCTCAGTTCTTTTGCCTCTTCTCAGCTCCCTGCGCCTGAACCACCGTCAGGGTAAGATCTCTCTTAAATTCTTCAAATGGGCTGCAGTCCTCCAGTCGCTCCAAATGCACCTGTGATTCAGACTCCGTCTCTTTCCCACCTTGACGTCAGCTGCCTCCGTGGCCCCGACAGGCTAATATCGACTGAATGGTCAGGAAGTGACAGAGCTGCTGCTGCTTCTTGGAGTCTTTCCCTGACCTCCCTCACCCTGGTGCCAGGTCCCTGCTAAAAATCCCCATTCATACTTTATTTGAGTTATGCATTCCGTCTTCCCCATCCTGTGTACAGTGTTATATCTGGAGAGTGGGAATCACTCCTGTTTCACGACAGCTTGCTTTGAAAAAGTCTCATGCTCAGTAGATCTTTCTGAGTGAATAAATGGAATGCCGTCTGAAAGATAAGCTCCCAGGCTTTCAGTAAACGTTGGAAAGCTTGTCAGTGCGCCTGTTTCTCCGTCCCTCCCCGTCGTGCAGTGGAGAGCCCATGTCAGGAGGCTCTGTCATGCTGGGCAGCATGGGGCCGGGGAGAGTACAGACCTATTTTCCTGTGTGGGTGAACTCGTTAATGCCTCTGAATCCGACGTTCCTTATCTGTAACAGGCACGATCACACCTCAGAGGATGGAGGAGGAAAGGAAGTGTGTGCCTATATCGTGCCAATTCAGAAGCAGTTCTTCCCTGTCCCATCTTCGCTCAGAATACCTCTCTTCTCCCCAGTCAGTCTCGAGAAAGGACATCTCTGAGGTGCGGCATAATGCATAACCCATCCTTTTTTCTCCCACATAAGAAAATTTGCACTATTTCTAAACAAGAGTTAGAGAGATAAGCACATCGATGCATTTCGTAACGTTTTAAGAATTATATTTTTAAACTATTTGATTGTCCCCGTTTTTCTTAGAAAATATATTTTACCATCTTTTTATTGAAAACAATGGGTAATGTCAGGCAGCTCTATCTGGCCCCATTTTTCTATCCTTTCTGTTCTCAAGGGCTCTGGAAGCAGTTCAAAAGGGAGTGGTAAATGAATCATCACCTTCTTGTACATGCAGTTTGGGTTGTCAAATAGCCTTTGAAAATAGCCTTATATTGTTTCACTTCGCAGTAGATAAAGCCTGGACTTCTGTCAGCCGCATGACCTTTCTGGTTCCTCAGGTACTCCTGCTTTAATCTAAATATTCTCTGTCCTTAAGGGCCTTGTTAGAGCACGTCAGTGAAAGACCATGTGTCCTACTATGCTCTGTACGTAAGAAATTGAGCTCAACACTGAAGGACAAAGCTGAGATCTTAGACCTAGGACTAGCTTTAGGTGCTTTTGCCTGAAAGAGAAGAGCCAGCCCTTTAGTTGAGGCTACATCCACTTCGTCCTCCTATCACTATGGAAACTTGCCTCTCATTTTGTTTTCAAACTTTCAGGCCACGCATGATGTAGCAGAAAAGCTGTGGAGAATAGTTAAGTCAGGAGGTGGGAACCATCTTTTAAAACAAATAGTCTAGTGGTTAAATGTGCAGGGCCTGGAGCCTCACACCCTGGGTTCAAATCTGCTTGCAAACCATGTAAGGCAGGCTTCTTAACCTCTCTGTGCAAGCAGTCAAAGACGGAAGGTAATAATAGTACTTTCTTCCTAGGTTTTTGTAAAATCCTTCAGGACATTGTCTGGCACAAGATCACCATCAATGTTAGCAATTATTGGGTTTCACCTTCCAGCAATGCCAGGTAAGACAAGTGAGTGAATGGTCCCATGGAAGCAATAGTGGAGTTACCAAAACAGTAAGGCATTGGATCATGTCTATGTGTTAGGGTCAAGGACAGACATATTTTATTTCAAATAAGCAAGCAAGCAAGCAAACAAGCCCTCACTGGGCCTGCAGAGGCTCAAGCTCAAGAGAGGGGCCACGTCAGCTACTGTGCATTTTGGGGTTTAACCTCATTAATACAATTTGTTATATCAAACCTAAGTGTATTGTCATAAGAGACGAGAAAGGTATATTTCATCATGCATTTCTGTAGTGATTCAGCAAAACATAATTTAGAGGAAAAATTTAGAGTTGTGATGTTACCAGGAAATCGATTATGTGGATAGTTTCCCATCCCTTCCTCCCTCTCTTGTTTCCTTCCTCCCCCCCCCCCCCCCCTTCCTTCCTTCCTTTCTTCCTTCCCTCCCCTCCCTCCTTCCTTCCTCTCTCCCCCCTCCCTCCCTCTCTTCCTCTCTTCCTTCCGTCCTTCCTTCTTTTCTTTCTTTCCTTTCTTTTTCGGGGGAGGAAGTTGTTTACTTATGATGTGGTGCTCTCCTGGCCAGGGTTATTTTGTCGTGTGCATTCACCCTTCGTTGTGTCGGTCAGAGAACTGTGCTGAGCACTGAGGTGACTGTCAACAGCAGGTGCAGCTCACAGACCGAAGCCAGGATGCGTGGCAGTGCGACGGGCTTAAGTGACGGCGTCTTGTTGGGACACGTGTCTTGACTGAGCCTGCACATGTTTTTTCCTTTTTACCCCCTTTTGAATTCTTAGTTCTTTTTTTAATCTTTCTAACTTCGTGCGAAATGCCACAGTGCAGCAGAAAGTATGTGGGCTCTAAAATTAGAATGAAGATCAAATGTAAGGTCTGGTACTTATCTGGGCAAATTATATAACCCCCTCAAGCGTCAGTGTCGGCATCTGTAAAGTGGAGAGAATGCCTCCCTGCAGGGTTGCTCTGGGATTAAATGTATATGGGATGCTAATGTCTATGGCATTATGTACACAGGATGAGATGTAAACACAAAGCCCCTCCTCCCTGTCTGCAGACCCTGAGCACCTGAGAGCTGAGGCTGTGCCCATCTGTTTGTGTTGCTCCACAGCTCTTGGCTAAGTCCCTTTCACGGCATGGACGGTACAGAAAAGTCCCATCTCAGGGTTGTGGCTCTTGTGTCATGATCACTTCAACGCAGAGAATAACATACACAGGAAATGTCTGACTGATGTGGATTTGTTTAGCTTTACTTTCAGCTCTACCAATTTGCTTCACGCATTTTGTGGTTCTGTTACTTCATGCATACACATTTAAGATCGTATGTCTTACTGCTGGATTGACACTTTTATCATAATGTTATGTCCCTTTTTTTCTCTAGCAAGTTCCTTTGTTCTGAAATTTATTTTATCTGATACTAATGTTGTGATTCCTCCTTTATTTTATTAATGTTTGCATGTTACACCTTTTTTCCATTCTTTTACTTTCAACCTACCTGTGTCTTTTAATTTGAAGTGAGCCTCTTAGAGTTGACAAACCCTGATTCATCTTAACTAGGATTTGTATTTTCCTGTTCAGTATTAAATTCTGAGAACTTTGAAAGGTGATTTGCCCACAAACACTGGTTTAATGCATAAATTTACATATCACAAATGTGAATGAAGTTTGCACATATTTTATATATTCTATGTATTGTTTGCATGTGTAATGTATGTGTATTTATCCCACATTGTATCAAATTGCATGGTGAATTCAATCCAGTGTAAGGGAACTGGAGATTACATACATGAAAAAATTACTTAACCACAGACAAATTAACAATCTAATGGCTGCAGACTTAGATTTAATTGCCTTACCAAAGTAGGTAAATTTACAAGGTGCTTTAGATATATGCACTGGTATTTAGCCCCATGGTGACCTCAGAGAAAAGATTGTCGGACGGTCTTCAAGGCATCCAGGTGAAGCACCGTTACGGTTGTGCATATGTGTGGGGTCAGTCCCTCAGATGTGTAATCTCAGGTACCCAATTCTATCAGCAAAGTAGGAGTAGATATATTCTATGAAGTTTGTCCTACAATAAACTAATTTGGGAGGTGAATATACTAAAATACAAATGAAAATACTGAGGATTTCCAAAGTATCCCGAATACTCATGTGTGCATGGCCATGTATTTGTGTATGAAAAATAAGAACCTACTGTCATGTGTCTTATATCACCAGACACATAATAATAAGGAGAATTTATGAAGAAAGAAAAGAAAAAGAAACAAGGACCAGACTTAGATAACTGAAGTGTTAAAATGGCATCAGTCTATAAAATAAGAGCAGTGTTGACCATGGAATCAGGATGCTCTGACCATCCTGCCAGTGGCCAGTGAAACCAAAGGCAAGGGCTGTGTCCCTGGGAGAGCACTGCAGGGTTAACTGTCGTCTCCCCCTTTACCCTCCACGTCTATGACCAAACCCCTCCTGGGTGACACGTTCTTGGTATGTAGAAATAGTTTCTGTCAGGTCACATTATGGTTGTATAGCCCCTTACTTCCAGAAATCATTGCTTACCTTTCCTTGGATTTTGAATATTTAATGACTTAATAGTTTAACACTAACAAAGGTAATCTCATTTTTATGTCTTAGGGATGAACTTTATTGTAGATTCAAAATGCTAAAAACATCAGCCAGGGTGGTTAGGGTGCTGTGGCCCCCACATCTGCAGAGCAGGAGTCCGGTTCTCCTCACTCAGCCTGTTCTACGGCACGGGGGTTGGGAACACAGGCTTGAGGCAGACTCCTGGGGTTCACGTTCCATCTATACCAGTTTACTGATTGTACAGCTCTGGGCAATTTAGGAAGCTTTCCATGGCTCTGTCTTCTCATGTGTAAAATGAGGCTAATGACGGTGACTTATCACAGGGTTATTATGAAGACATAATATGAAAACATATGTACAGCAATTTAGATGGTGCCTGGCACACACTGAGCATTCAGTAAACGTTCGCTATTTGTAATAACTTCCCAGCATTACCAGTATGCAGGACCAAAGCAGACTGATTGGTTGATTCCCATATTCATACTTAAAGTTCCTCTTCGTTTCCTGGAAATGGCACCAACCCGGTTTCTTAGGCCCCAAGCTTAGCCGTCGGCGTTAATGTGTGTCCCTCCTTCGTGCCTGCTCCCCTAAGCAGGGTCGGGAAGGCTCTGCCTCTGTGTCTGCAGACAGAAACTAAGCCCCTCAGCCCCTGGCTACTGCGGCACCACCCGCCCCCCCGGCTGTGCCTGCCCCCACTTCCCGCCCCGTCGCTCCTAGGACATCAGAGTCCATCACCCACGAGCTGGAAAAGTGACTTCAGACCCAGAAGTGTGCTCTCGGCCTCGGCACCTTGTCCCTAGGGGCGAGGAGGCCGTGCCCGAGTGGGACCAGCCCCACCCCCAGCTGCTGCTCCCTGTGCCCCCCGTGGCCATTCACCTTTCGTCTGTGCTCTTCTGTCTGGCCCTTGAGCGCATCTAGCTCACGCCCAGAACTTTGCATGTTGGCTCCCTAGAATCATTCTGATTTCAGTTCCCTTATTACCACCTCAGGGTGCTAATTCTGACCACCACGTCTAAAATACCCCATCCCTGTGGACGTGGAGGGCATTGTGCTCAGTGAAGTACGTCAGACAAAGGCAAATGCTGTGTGTTATCACTTATGTGTGGAATCTAAAAACTACAACCAGCTAGTGAAGATAACAAAAAAGAAGCAGACCCACAGATACAGAGAACAAACTCGTGGTCACCAGTGGGGGGCGGGCAATATAGGGGCAGGGGAGTAAGAGGTACGAACTATGATGTAGAAAAATAAGCCACAAGGATATATTGTACAACATGGGGAATATAGCCAATATTTGGTAATAACTATAAATGGAGTATAACCTTTGAAAGTTGTGAACCACTATATTGTATATATACCTATACTTTTACCATTTCACAGCAACTATATTTCAATTTTTAAAAAAGTGAAGCTGCCTTCAAAAAAATTAAAATAAAATGCTCCATCCCTAGACAGGCTTGTCCACATCACCATGTTTAGTTGTCTTCATAGCCATCGTAAATCTCATACAGTAGCTTATTATTTATTTCCCTCTTACTGTTGTGTTAGAATATGGTCCTCATTGTGATCTTAAGTACCTAGGACAGTGCTGAGCACATAGTAATTCTTCAATAAATGTTTGTAGAATAGACAAATTCAAGAAGAACTAGAAAGTAATAAACTAGAAAGTGATAAATTTGCAAAAATTCCATAAGGTTTCGGTTTCAGGTTACTAGCCTTCAAATATTTACCAAAATATCCATATTCAATAAGTAATTAACCCTGCATATGGGCAAGTGATTTTCAAGTAAAGGGATTGAACTGTGTTGAGTATCTTATAAAATGTCATAAATTAAAATATTTTGAGATATTATATTTTTGATAATAAAAGAAGTCTTCTTCCACTAATCCCAGGAAGAAGTTGGTATTAAACATTGTGCTTTTAATCTTATTGTTTTAAACTGTTTTGAGAATAAAAGCAATTATAACTTTACATTAAAAAGAATCTAGAGGCAAACAAATGAACAAATCAGAAGATGAATAAATAAACTGAAGAAATAAAATGGCAATTTAACTTGGAGTCCAGTTTGCTGAAACTGGTTTGCCAGGCATTTCTCTGGTTATGACGTATTAAAAAGAACAGGTTCTAATTACACACAGCCCTTAAGAAAAATGGGTGACTCAATCATGTTTTTCTTTTAGTGTTTATAGCATATTATAAAATCCCTTTTTAAAAGTTTGTCGTGGGAAATATAGACATATTCAGAATCATTGCAGAAGGTTTGACTGTTGGGTAAATAGACTTGTCCATTTTGTTTTATGTTCCCTTGTAGTTTAATTATACATGAGCTGAAATGCGTAAACACGCTGTTTAACCAATCTGGAAATACTTTCAGATGAGGGAGTACATGAGAACAATACACACGCACACACACACACACACACCATGAACCTACTGCCTCCTTAACATGTCCAAGGTGCAGATGTCTGTCCCAGGATGCTTTAGCTAGAGGAATAGGTCTATGGAATCCAGTTTGTGCTATTACTTTCTCAGCTTAAAGTAATCCCCACATCATCCTGGCTCTTTATTTTCTTGGATTTTTTTTTTAACTTAGTAAAAGCTTTTTGAGACGAAAAGGTAATAATAATACTTATAATAACAATATGACGACTTGAAAATCATTAATAGAATTCCTTTCCTTTTCCCCCCCCCCGCTGTGTTTTTTGTTTGTTTGTTGTTTATGCTATAGCAATAAAAATGTTTTCATACGCAAATGAGTGCAGACTTGAAGTAAAAATGTGAGTCTGTAATTCTATTTCCTTATGTTCTAAATCTGTAGTGAAGGATAAAGAGAAGTTGCTTTAGCTTCAGTGGTTAACATAATAAAAGATAAAATGGAAGTATTCTAATTGCAGGCCTATCTTGACAGACGCTTCCCTTTACATATGGACTTTATACTGTTATACCTACCAAATTACCTAGTCACCAGTGGTCTCTAGCACCTACTGACAATGTATTAGAAAATCCTTGAATGGAAAAAAACATGGTAAAGAAAATGTAGTACCCTTGTGTAGAAAATACCCTGGAAAAAACAGGACAATTACTTTGATCACAGCAATAAATGCCCACAGTAAATATCATCAACCATTATTTATTCTTTCATCAATTCTTTTTCCTTCTCTTTTTTAAAGACCTATAAAACCATTCCGCTGTCAACCACATCCAACTTACTTTTGATTGTTTTAAATGTGCTCCCTCCCAAAACACAGCAAAGTTGTGCATTACTTATGCTTGGTATGTATGGTTGCTTTCTCACTTTCATTAGTTTGTTTGCTATGGTTTGGTGCAAGCAATTTTAATAAAGTTTTACAAAGTAGAAAACATTCTTATTTTGCACATATATGGTTTTTCACCAGTTTATTTCAAAACCCAAACTAATGTCATTACTTTAAAAATTGAGCTATTAAGTTACACACCATTTAACTTCCAATTGCATTCTGAACCTAATTTAACTTTACCTTTAAGCCATTAAGAAAATAAGATTAGTCGAAGTGCATTGAAGGCCACATGGCTGTCTCAGGTCTTTCCATTTCTTTCCTTTTTTTTTTTTTTGGATACATTTATTTATTTTTGGCTACGTTGGGTCTTCATCGCTGCATGCGGGCTTTCTCTAGTTGCAATGAGCGGGGGCTACTGTTCGTTGCGGTGTGCGGGCTTCTCATTGCAGTGGCTTCTCTTGTTGCAGAGCACAGGCTCTAGGCGCACGGGCTTCAGCAGTTGTGGCACTTGGGCTCAGTAGTTGCGGCTCGCGGGCTCTCGAGCGCAGGCTCAGTAGTTGTGTCGCACGGGCTTAGTTGCTCTGCGACCTGTGTGTGGGATCTTCCCGGACCAGGGCTCGAACCCGTGTCCCCTGCATTGGCAGGCGGATTCTTAACCACTACGCCACCAGGGAAGCCCAGGTCTTTCTATTTCTGATGTGGAATTTCATTTCAAATGGGCTTGTTTACTTAGCTCAGTGTGAAATTACTTTGTTTCTTGAACTGCCTTCCCGCTCTTGAAATTTGTTAAACCATTTTGGTCTTCCCTTTAACAATTTGTAATCGGCTTTCTTTTGACTTTCCAAAATGTATTCCCATAATCTTAACTTATGTATTATCTTCATTGGATGAAAATGTGCCATTGGCCAATTTTCTCTTTCTGTGCAAGTTTGAGAATTCCCACCATGATTTTGATGTCTTTGGCCTGATGTCTTCAGAAAGCACAGGTGCTCTGCTTGCTTCCAGTCTTTTCCTGGAGACCTTGAACCACGGTATGTGTGTGGCCCGTCCTCTGTGTCCAGTACTTGGGCACTTGGCCTGAGAGGGCTCGTCGCAGGGCAGGCTCTAATCAGTGGTCTCTGCATGAATGACTACAGGAGTGTTTTAGACAAGTTAGATATTCCCCAAAGATCCTGCTAAGAGTTTCTAATCATCTTACTATGTACCATGTCCAAGCACACTCAGACATGTGAGATACAGCAAAAGTCAGACAAAGTACATAGGGAAGCTCGCCAACAAATCTGAAGGATCCATATGAAGAAAAGTACAGAACTTTCCTGAAGGGCATAAAAGATCGGAAGGAATGGAGACCATCAATCATGTTCCTTGATAAGCTCTACATAGCAATATTCCCATTCTTGGGAGAAAAAATTTGCAAACGAAAAAACTAACAAAGGATTAATCTCCAAAATATACAAGCAGCTCATGCAGCTCAATATCAAAAAACACAAACAATCCAATCCAAAAATGGGCAGAAGACCTAAATAGACATTTCTCCAAAGAAGACATACAGACTGCCAACAAACACATGAAACGATGCTCAGTATCACTAATCATCAGGACAAATTTATGAACCTTTCTTCCCTGTAACGTGTGCCTGGTTATTTCTCTGCTCTGTTTTTTCTTGTTTTATTTTTAAGTCTGGATTACTACTGATAACTGCTCCTTGAATAGGTTAGGTTCATCTTAATCTTGGTAAAAGAGTATACTCAGACCTTTAGCCAGTAAAGTTTCTAGTCCCTGCTGTTGGATCAACTTTTGGCCTGGAGAACGTTTTTAAATCTCAGGCCATCTTAAAGCTTCCTTGCTGTTACTTGTAATGGACTCTTCCGTATGCCATCTCTGTACACGCACACAGGCTTCTACCAGGGATGTTTGGATGTCTTAGCACCCCTTAGTTTCTGCTGCACATATGCACTGATTTATAATAGAGGGGCAGTAACACAAGTGGAAACTAGTGCTGACTTCATTACCAGTGTACAAATTCAAGTCTTAAATTTGTGGATTTTATATAAAGCAACATATTCTTTCACTGCCAGAATTCTATTCATCAGAAATAGTGTATGATGCATCTAAGCTACAAGATTATTTAAAAGCAACTACTTGAAGTATTCATTTGACTTGTGTGTTAATATTTCGTTGTTGTCCTAACATAGATATGTATCTATGTCATGATATGGTCTTATTTCTTGGGAAAAAATTAACTGTCAAAATGATGGAGCTAGGGGGCTTCGCTGATGGCTCAGTGGTTGAGAATCTGCCTGCCAATGCAGGGCACACGGGTTCGAGCCCTGGTCTGGGAAGATCCCAGATGCCACAGAGCAACTAGGCCAATGAGCCACAACTACTGAGCCTGCGCATCTGGAGCCTGTGCTCCGCAACAAGAGAGGCCGCGACAGTGAGAAGCCCGCGCACCACGATGAAGAGTGGCCCCCGCTCACCGCAACTAGAGAAAGCCCTCGCACAGAAACGAAGACCCAACGCAGCCAAAAATAAATAAATACATTAAAAAAAAATGATGGAACTATATTTGCTTATGCTTTTCATTTGCTCAATGCATCAGGCTTTCTACTACCCAGGCAGTAATTTTGCAGTGTCTCATTATTATTCAAAATTGTGAATTTTTGGTTCTGCAAAAATATCACATGGTTTCTTAATCTAAAATTGCTAGAAAAAAAACAGTATATCACACCAATTTAATGCTTTCTTGACCATTCTCAATATGTTGATGTAACTTTTATCTAGAACTTCTTTAAACTCAAAGTGTCTCATTCCTATAGCCTTAAACACACGAATTATTTTATGTGAATTCCATTTTAATTGAATATATACTCATACACCCACCTCTTACAGACATGGTTCTGATACTACATGGTTGTTTTGGAGAAAATACTATGCAAAATAATCTGTAGTGTTACAGAATCTTTAAATGTACTATAATTTTTTTTCCAAATCTAGATGACCAAAATCTGCATAACTTTGGATAAGTCATTTATAGATCTCTACTTTAATTATTTTATGATTCAAGTGAGAGTAAACAATTGTGCTGTAATGCTTAAAATGGCTAATTATGGACATATTTGTAATTATAGTTCTTGTATGTTTGTAATTATAATTGATTATGAGCATGTTTATAATTTTTGTATGTATCAGTAAAAGTACACTCTCAAGTTAGATGATGCAATATCAGGAAGCCATTGTACATTTTCATGTATAAAGTAATTATGGAGCAAATTAGATAAAACCTCTTTTAGTCATTTTTTAAAATTACTTTTCTTTCATTATTAAAATTACACATGAAGATTGTAGAATATTGAGAAAATACAGAAAATGTATGCAAGTCAATGCAAATAATCGATAATCCCACAATCTAGAGCAATAATTCTTTAGAGAAAAATTAACTGGGCTGAAAAACTCCTTTATTTCTCAGTAGCTATATCTGCACTCTCTTTAAGTTTAACAATTCGTTGAACTAAGTTACTTCTCTCTTTTTTTGTTCTTCTCTTCCTTCCACATTGTATATTGAGCTCCAGAAGGTTCCGAGCACTCCTGTAGGTGCTGGGGGGCTGTGCTGGATAACTCAAGGACAGTCTTCTTCTCGCTTAGATTATGCTCTTCTGGGGAAGTCAAGGGCTAAAGGGTCCAAAGACCAGAGACATGGCTTTATGCCCAGGGTAATCAGCACCTCCATTGCATCATCAAAGCCTCAGGTTCTTTCCATTTTTCTTCTCTACTCCTCTTGGTGTTTAATTCATTAGGTTGGTTTCACTGTCACATTACAGTCTATACTGGAGTCTGTACTAAGTATCTCCTATCCACATGCAGCAGGAGACAGAGCAAACCTGACCTCTGAGCCCAGAATAGAAACGATTCCTTTTCATTTGATTAGGCCATTAAGTCATGAATCAAACCGTGGAACAGTAAAAATCTTCGAGGGATTACCTATGTTTATCAACTTATAAAATTGTTCTCATTCATAGCTGTACTTGAAATTTTCGGAAAAGCTTATAAACCCACGGATGCCCAGGTCCCATGCTGGGCCAATTAAATCAGAATCTCTGATGCTGAGGATTTGGCAATTGTACTTTTAAAGGTTGTGCATTTTCAGCCAGACCTGGGAACCGCTGGCTTGAAGTGAGGAGGATTTACTTTTTTGCCTTATGATGGGTGGAAACTCCAATTAAATTGAGGATGTCTAAGAAAGGAGGGATTGATTTGGGGTAGCAACCAACCACGTCCCGATTTTTCACACTTTTCTGGAGGGTTAAGACAGAGGGCAGGTGCTGTGTGGGAGGGGGAGGCAGGGGGCATCCAGCCTGTGAGGGACACGGAAGGCTGACCTGATGTCTGCGCTGGGTCTCGAAGGACAGTGGGAACTCACCAGACAAGTGTCTGACAGAATCAAGTTCACAGGGTTCATTGTTCACTCCGATGGCAGTGTGGGGACAGTATTGGGGACAGAGGAGGAAACTGAGGCAGGGACACATTTAGAAGCTATGAGACAAGCCTGGTGAAGACAGAGACTGTGTGGAATTAGGTCAGTGACAGAAGATGTGAAGGCAAGGCCCCAGATGCAAGGGGTGGACAAGGGTGAAGGTGCAGTGGTCAGCCAACGCTGTCCTGAGCCTTGAGGCGAGCACCGTTGTAGGAGGAGCGCCCATTGAAGCAGACTGACCCCTGAGCCTGGAGTAGAAGTGATTCCCTGTGTCTGCATCCCTGGGGGTCCAGGAAAAGCGGGGAGAAGACAGGCTTGGAAGGTGGTGCCTGCGTCGTGTCGGAAGGGCCAGAGTCCCTACAGGGAGCTTTGCCAGGGACACAGGGCAGCAGTCCTGTGGGTCAGTGGAGTGTGGTTGCGAGTAGGGACAAGGATTTCTGGGTTGTTTCCAAAGGTCATTGATTATATGGGCTCGGTGACCACCATTGGAAGGGAAAAAAAGCCTGTTACATATTGTGTGAAGTAGTGAAGGATTAGAATACAAGTTTTAAAAGCAGTAATGGCAACGTTTTAGGTAACTAGAAGTGGAATGGAAACGGCAGTGTTGTAAAATACTCTTTGAAGGTATTTCTGTGGCTTTCCACAATTCTAAGGGAGGACATTGTTCTTTTATTGCCTCCACACAGTAAGGGCTTCAAGGTCTTGTCAGGATTAAGGTTACCTCTGGCTTGTGTTATTACACCGTTATGTTCCCGATAGTTTTTGTGAAATAAGTGAGAGATTGTCAAGTCTATTTTTTTAACTGTTCTCTGTTATTGAATTTTTGTGAACAAGACATGCTTTAAAAAGTCTCGGGAATGCCTGACTCATCTTCGGGTTCTTCTTTTGTTGATATAATATTGCTCTCAGTTGCTGTGTTCTCCTGGGGATGCTGGCTTCCTCTGAAACAGTCGGATTTGCCTTTGATCATAACAAGACTGTTGTTCAAGTGTCCTGGAGCTCTGATTTCTCAAAAAGAGAGTCTGCACAGTTCTCAAGGGCCTGAGAATATTTGTAATGTAGTTCAGTATTTTACTATGTCATGTAGAAGTGTCTTTCAGGCATCTTTAAGTGATATCAAAATAATATTAAAAAATCCCATCTTGGGACTTCCCTGGTGGCACAGTGGTTAAGAATCCGCCTGCCAGTGCAGGGGACACGAGTTCGAGCCCTGGTCCAGGAAGATCCCACATGCCACAGAGCATCTAAACCCATGCACCACAACTGCCGAGCCTGTACTCTAGAGCCCGCGAGTCACAACTACTGAGCCCACGTGCCACAACTACTGAATCCCGTGAGCCTAGAGCCTGTGCTGCGCAACAAGAGAAGCCACCACAATGAGAAGGCTGCGCACTGCAACAAAGAGTAGCCCCCGCTCACCGCAACTAGAGAAAGCCCGTGTGCGTGCAGCGATGAAGACCCAGTGCAGCCAAAAATAAATAAATTAATTTAAAAAAATCGCATCTCTTGCTTACCTATCCCTCCATTTCCTTTTTGATTCTAAAATATTTTAGGTACTTTCATGTGAAATAATATCCTTATATAATCAAACCATACAGTAGTCTATGGATGTATTCTGCTTAGCTCAGTGAGTATTTTTGATCAAAGTATAAACTTGCTAATCTTCCTTATTGCAAAATATATATGGATAATATTCATTGTTAAACTTAAATCCAAATTACCCAACAGACAGCCATGGAAAGTCCTATTATACTTAAAAAATGTTTAGAAGGTATTTCAGGAGACAGAAATTCCGTAGCATCATATGGATCATATATCATAGTGTGGCAATGAAGTGTCTTCAGCTAATAAATAGAAATTAAACACAGCAAACCAGTGCTAAAAATTTGGATAAATAGTGACTAATCCTTTGCCATTCCTCTGCTTCCTCCACGTGACTGGTGAATGGTAATTGATAACAAGCCTGGAAATAGCCAGTGCATCACAGAAGGATCTTTAAATCATCACAACCCCTCAGGATATCAGTTTCTTCCAACCTGTGAAATAAAAGGGTTGAAACAGTGGGTCATTTTTGCTCTAAATTTAGCACAGTATCTTCCCACATCCTAGAATGCCCTTGTTCACTTTTCTGCCTGATGATATTCTTACTCACACTTTAAAAGCCCGTACAGATGCCACCTCCCTTGGGAGGTGTTCCCAGTTTGCCAGAACGTGTCTACTACTTGCCCCGCTGTGCTCCTGACCAGACAGCATAGATGTACCTCTGTCGCGGCACCTTTACCTAGCTTTGCCTGTAGTGTGAAGACTTAACTGTCGTAAGGTTTTGAGTCAGACTTTTACCTCATTCATTTTGTGTATTACTCAAGTGGTTTCAGTTGCAAATGATAAAAATCCAGCCCTAAAATGGCTCACCCAGAAGAGGAATCAATTGGTTCATAACTTATAGCTGAAGACGTAGAGGCAGGGCTGGTTCTAGGCTCACCTTCACTGAGGTCTCAGAAGATAGCACTGGGATCCAGATCCTCTTCACTCCTCACCTCTGCCTCTGGCTTGGTTCCTGTGTGAGACTGGCTCTCCCCTCACAGCAGTCAGGTGGCCTCAGCTTTACAGCTTCACAGCTCAGAGAGCAGTAGACTTGGAGAAGCTCAGTTTCAGAAATTCCCCTACAAAACCTGAGATTCACTCTGATATCGCCACCTTGGGGGGAGCTCTACCTTTTAATTTGTTAGCAAAGGAGATGAAGCTAATCACCTGCCTGATCCCTGTGCCTCATCTTTGGAACCCACAGGGACTCGTGTCCAGGTTACACAGAATGAGAGTAACAAAGTGGGGTGAGCGCCAAGAAAAATCAAGGGCTCTTGACAAAGAAGGCGAGATGGATACGGGGCAGGTAACAGCTAAGAAGAGCCATTATACCTCTGTACACATTGCACAGAGGTACCGTGTACCCTCAAGAGTACAGTGACATAGAGTGGAGGCACAAATGAAGTGCACTGAGTGCAGGAAAAACAAATGAACAAGGAGAGCAAGATAGCTCTACCAGAGCCAAGGCCAAATGCAAGGCCCTCTCTAAAATTATGCTTCTCAAGGCTGCATTTTAAAAGGATTAGTGTATTAAAAATCCACAAAGTTAATAAAGAGATGAAAAGTGCTCTTAAGAATGACCATGGACCAAATAATATATTTCTTTCAAAATAAAATTTTAGTTCCTCGTGAGTATGAATGAGAACAGTGACATGGATAATCAAGAAAGTTGTTAATAAGGAATGTTTTCTTTCTTAATTTGAAGTTAGAGAAAAAGTAGATGGCATACTTTTTCTTCTTAAGTATGTTTTACTTAAGGTGACATTTTTCTTTTCCTTGAATGTTCTCTGGCTGATGGGATCCGTGAAAAATGGTTGGGGGGAAGCAAAGCTGTAGGTAAACTATTAGGAGGATGACAAACAGATAACTGGCTCTTCTTTAATTTTAAAATTTATCTCCTATTTAATGGTCTCTGGAAACTTCAGTATAATTCTAATTAAAACATAAAATTCAATTTGAGTAAAATGTATGGTATGGCAAGCGTTCAGCCAAGAGACCAACAGGAATGACAAGACATAAAATCTGTTACATAGGAACTCCCAGTCTAGACATAAAACTCCTCTGTCCTTTTCCTGCTCTAAGAAGAAGAGCACAAAGCGTGTATTCCTTGTTGTGGCAGTTTAACAAAATCATGACTAAGAAACTATTTGCGTAATTTCGTTGTTCATGCTCTTCAGCTTTCTGCTGGCAGAGACCTGTCCACCTGGTAAAGTGCTCTGTCCCTCACGCAAGGACACTTCATGAATAATGAGGAATTACCGTCAAATGAAGAGAAATGCAGACCTAAGCAAGAGGCTTATTGCAATCAGTGAACACGTTGTTAATAATCTAAAGAGTTAAAGTGGTAGGTTTATGGAAAGCACTGTGGCAACAATGAACACGCCTCTCAGATCATGGCCTTTAGGGAGCATGACCGACACAGGGCCACATCTGCCCTGCTCTGAATTCTGCTTCTGTGTTCCCTCCCAAACTGTGTGTCCTGTGGCTGCTCTCAGCTGTCCATTGACTGTGGAGGGACGAGCGTTGGCAGGCCCATTTCTGGAAGACACGGGAATCCTCTGATGGCAGACTTGGGCTTGAGGCTCCTAATAGCCTTCCAGACCTTTCTGCAGCCTGTGTGGCACTTGAGGAAAAATCCACCCACGCTTCCCTCTTCTTCACTCAGACTCAGCCTTGCATCATGGTTCTTTGAGCCAGACTTCCTGGGCCCCATCTCCTTTTCTTTCACAGATATTTCTTCCAATGAAATTCTTGTACGTTTGACCCCATCTTGGCATTCCCTTCTCAGAGGACCTGGACTAAGCATAACGTGCTACACGGACGATTCACTTTATCGTTAGACAGCTGTGCGGCGGGTGATGTCCATGCTAGACCCTAGGGAGGCAAAGGCAAGAAAGACAGCTAGCACTCCAGTGAGACCTTACCATGCTGAGAGAGAGGATGCAGCTCAGTAAGATCGTTCTGATTTATGTTGTACAGATGTGTCACAAAAGGAAAAGGATGTGAATGGTGGAAATGCACCAGAGAGTACAGTCGTAGAATTCTGAATATCAGAGAATATGACATTCATCTGTGTGGAGATAATTATGCAAAGCACAGATCCTGGTTGGGGAGCAAACATCCCTGATTATTAGGGCCTACTGAGCGTGGGCAGTTGTTTATCATTCTACCTGAGAGGTTGGAGAATCCCTACCATCCTGGAGGTCTTGCTAAAACTCAGCAGGTCTGGGATAAGGTCTGAGACCATTTAGATTTTCAATAATGGTTTTCCTGAGATACGTTTCCATACCATCAGTTTGCTCTTTGAAGTGTACGGTTTGGTGGTTTTCAGCATGTTCACAGAGTTGTGCAGTCGTCGCTACGATATAACAAGTCCATAGTGCAGACCATGGGTCAAATAGCAAAGCGCTAAGAGTCTGGCCAGCTTACCATCCCACTCTTGAATAGTTTCTGTAAGGCCAACATTCATTACAGTTTTCACTGAGACTTAGGGAAGTCCCATAAAGAGGGTTACACGGGAAGCTCAGGGAAGTTTGCTCAGAGGAGCAAATGGGTTGAGTTTGAAGATGGACAAGGTGTCAGTTGGGTTTGATTATTAACCCCTGGAGAAGGCATTATGCACAAAGATGCTACGATGTGAAAGAATGTAGTCTCTTCAAGACCTACAAGATGTTCAGCACGACTGTGATGAACAGCTTGGAGATGGTAGAATAAGACGAAAGTAAACTATGACCAAATACGAAAAAGCCCATGTTCATGTAGGAGTTTGGGTTTTATCTAAAGATGATGAAGAGCCATGAAACAATGTTAAACCACAAAGAAACATGATTAATAGCCATTGTAGAAAAGTCATTCTGGCAAAAGGCTAGAAGATCAATTTGAAAAATTTGAATATGATTGTAAGCATCCCAACCAGACGGATTTACAAGCAACCGAAGCAATACTTGTTAAGGCCCCAATAACTCATTTGCAGTTAGATTGAGGGAAAAACAGGGTAGAAAGATGGCTAGAGCTTTGTGAGGGTGCAAATAAAAGATGTGGTACAAATAGGGAGCCTTGGATCAAACCCAGGACTGTAGCTTCTGCGACTTGAGAGGACGATACGAACATTACCTGAGCTATGATGAAGGAAAAGGAAAGGTTTTTGTTTGTGTATTTGATTTCCATTTATCTATAGGGGTTTGGAGGTTAGGCAATATGTGGCTTGAAGATAAGGAGTTTTGAGTTTTGTCCAGCTGTTCGCTGAAATCATGGTTGTGTTTGAGATTGCTTGGCTGGGGAGTGGGACAGCATCATTTCAAGAGGGATCAGAGATAGAAAGTCCACTCAAGGAGACAAAAAAGGAAGATTGTAAGCAAGGAAGAAGGTCACGGAACGGAGCTGTCAATCAGCAAGCTCCCTCACCACAGCGAGAACTCGGCTGTCTGGACCCAGAAAGGAGCCCTCACCAAACCTGACCACACTGGCAACCTGGTCTCAGACTTTCAGACTCCAGAGCTGTGAGAAATTATTTTGTATTAATCAGATGAACAAGTTTATTTGAAATTTGGTCAACATACATAACTGACCTAAAAACTTCAGTAGAAGGATGTTTGAAAACCAGCGAGAAGGCATCTCCACAAAGCAATTTCCCAGGACTGTAAACCTAGCCTGACACCATCTTCACTGGCAGAGGCTCAGTAAGCTGGAGCTGCCTGCCCTTCCCCTGCAGCAAGTTTAGTCTGGGGGTTATTTCAATGCAAACTCCACAAGGGAAAGAACTTTGATATTGTTTCCTGTTGGTCTCAACCTAGTTATGAGGCCACCACACCATTTATAGATCTCATACACCCAATTCTATATTTTGGCATGGATATTTCAACAATTTGCATATGTTTTCCAATATTATTTTAGGTAATCAGAGTAACAAGTTACAATGGAATGAATGGGTTTATAGACAAACACAGCTGACTGACTAATGGAACCAAAATAAAAGTTTTCTGACCAGCAGGAGGGAGGTGGGCTGGCTTCCTGTAGCCTATTGACAGCACGCACATGGAGCATCAAGGTCAGTCAGCACAATAAAGGACCCCGTGCTACATCAGGACAACTTCAGAGCTTAACTTTACTATCTGTGAAGACAGTGCTACCAGTGTCCATTAAAATAATTTTCCTTAAGTGCCCTTTAATATTTTCATCTTCTAAATATCTTTACCTCTTATGAAAGTCTCTGAAGACTGTCATAACTTGCCCCAAGAAGCAGTAACTTGACCAAACTGGAGGAGGGAAACCTGGACCCCTCCCTCCCTATTATATTAGGGTTCTAAACAGAACATCAGCAACATAGACGATGGATCGATAGATGATAGTTAGATGGATGGATGGATAGATATTGATAATAGATAGATGATAGATACATAGATAGACTGTAAATGGATGGATGGATGGATAGATGAGAGATGGATCAATAGATATAGATGGATGGATAGATGGATAGATAGGCTATAGATGATAGGTATATTATAGATGGATGGATAGATAGATGATAGATGGATCAATAGATGATATAGATGGATGGATATATGGATAGATAGGCTATAGATGATAGGTAGATTTTAGATGGATGGAAAGATAGATGAGAGATTTGCACACACAGATATTATTTAAAGGTCAGTTTTTAAATGCAATTTGTTTTTAAATATTTCACCTTTATTAGTTTGTTATTTCTAATAACTCTACAATTAACATACTCATTTTATTTAAGATTTAAGAGTAAATTACCTCAAAGCTTATTTTAAAGGCTAAAGTAACTTAAATTAGGAATCATGGTCTTAACAAGAAAATTTCACTTAGGAGTTGTAAGAATCAAATGAGGCTATGTTTAAAATATTTACTTTTAGCATCTCATAAATAATTTCCCTTGATAAATGCTGACTACTTTGCCTTTGCCTTGGATGTTCCCAAAGCCATACTTTAAACGGTGAGTCAGTGTCCAGCTCATTGGTCACATCCAAATGGCCTAAGGTGTTACACTAAATACTTGAACCAGACAGGATTCCAGACTCTGGCGAGGTAGCTTCCCATGGGTCACATAGACCCTGCCTTGCAGAGTTTCTTGTTCTCAAATGCTTGGGCCAATGACATGTACTCACTAAATAGAACTCTGTTAAGGTGTACTGAGGCAAAATAGAGCTTTTCTATTTTAAGAAATGTCAGGGCACTGTTATTGATTTGACGTGATATACTGGGTAAAGTCCCGCTGCTTTCAGGGAAGTAGAAGGAAGAAATGTCACAAAATATAAGACAGGTGATACTCTGGTATTTCAGAGGACAGGTAAAGCCTGATGTAGTAAGGAGTAACATATTTGTAACACTTGGCAATGATTTTAATATGGAATTGGGATTGATTTGATTTTTTTAGAAAAACAATAGTAGGAAAGAAAGGTAGAAAAAAGGATTTTCAATATTAGAAAGATAACACTGTATATTAAGCAATATTCATAAAGTTTTAAAAAGTTCTATGAAAGGGGAAGAAGCAAGCTAAGATCTATAAATAAAACAACAAAAATATGATTTGTTAGTATATTTTGTGACTTTTTTGAAGTTAAAGTACTTTATATATGTTTATTGAATCTTTGTTGAAAACCTACTATGTGCCAGGCTTTTTGCTGATTTATTCGTGGGGGATTCTGGCCATATAGTGATCTGAGCAAATGTTTTTTATTTTTGTTATACCCAAAACACTGCTCAGGGGAACTCACCACTAAGAGAACTATGGTCCACTTTTGGACTGAAGTAGGAGTCTAGGAGACTTCGGACGTATCGGAGACCTGAGGATTTTTGCACGTGTGAGATGACCTGTCAGCAGGCTTCTCAGCATCAATTCTGTGTATGTGTATGGCCAGAGGAAGGGCGTATAGTGGACTTAAGGGAATCCCAGTAAGAAAGGGAAAGGGACCCTCCTCGGGTTGCTCTGTGCAGCTGTGTGCGAGATCAGCTGTTTCCATTGACACCAGAGACACTCCTTGCTCCTGGGCATGGGGTGCTCTATATTCCTCTTCTGAAAAGTCAGGGGATTCAACCCATGACACACTGTGGGAATTCAAGGGGAAAAAAAAAACTACCCCTTGCGTTTCAACTGCCTTTCGTTCCAGAAGACCCAAAAGTCCAACCTGCATGCCTGTTACTGAACCAAACTTTTGTCTGCTCACCCGTGCAGCAAAGCCAATCTGCTGACACCAGGTTGTGGTGAAGGAAAGTGCAGTATTCATTGCAGGGCACCAAGCAAGGGGTACAGGCACTAATGCACAAAAGACCAGAACTCTGTGATGATTTTCAGGGAAGAGATTTTTAAAGGCAAGGTGAGGGAGGGGAGTTGCAGAGTGCATGATCAGCTTGTGTATAATTCTCTGATTGGCTGATGGTTAGGTAACAGGGTGGTGTCACAGGGATTTACATGATCAATCCTCAGTCTCCAGCCAGTCTGGGGCCATGCAGTTAGCTTCTCCTATCTGATGGGGGTTTTAGTATCTGTAAAGCAACTCAAGAATGTGTGTCAGACACTGTTATCTATCTCCTTCAGGGAGGAACTAAAGATCCTGTGACTCTGCTGTATGGCTGATCTATTGTTTAAATTGTTACCAGTTCTCCTGGTCCAACTGCTATCCTTTGTTTCTACATGTCTTCCGGTCATTAACACTTGAGCCAGCCTTCTGTGACTTAGGGAGCCTGGGAGACTAAAGCTTTTCTATGAGCAAGAGGCAGGTGGAGGAAATGGGTGTGGTGGGTGCTGTCTGGGGAAGGCCCCATAGAGTCCTGCTCGGTTACATGCCTGCTGATGTCAATAGGCAAAGATTTAATTGTGCAAGCAGACCTGTAATATCAAACGTAATGAGAATTGCCAAGCAGATGCAGCTGACATTCACATACAAGTTTCTGAAATCATAGACTGCGATGTTCTATAGAACACCACATTGCCATAACTAGCAGCAACTGTCAACAAACATGAATTCAGGAGTCGAAATCAGGAGCCTCAGTGGAGAGCACAAAACATGGAGAAGTGATACTAGGCACTGTTGGCTAATCTACAGTCACTAATTTTCCATTTAGGGCAGGAATTCTCAAATTATGTCTCGCAGTTTTTTTTTTTTTTTTTTGCTGTACGAGGACCTCTAACTGTTGTGGCCTCTCCCGTTGCGGAGCACAGGCTCTAGACGCGCAGGCTCAGCGGCCATGGCTCACGCGCCTAGCTGCTCTGCAGCATGTGGGATCTTCCCGGACCGGGGCACAAACCCATGTCCCCTGCATTGGCAGGCGGACTCTCAACCACTGCACCACCAGGGAAGCCCCTGTCTCGCAATTTTTAAAGAATGTTCGTACGTGTATCAGTTAGGATTGTACTCAGACTTAATAAATAGAAAACCTACCACAACTGCTTAAATAAAGAAAGAATGGGGCTGCCGTATTCCACAGGAGTTCCAGGCTCAGGCAGCACCGCGGTCGATAACCGTCAGCAATCTTCCCACTTCGCCATCTCTGGACAGCACATGCCACTGGTAGCGACACCTCTGACTTCATGCACAGCCGTGGGTGACAGTCCATGGGAGCTCAGACAAGCTGTTCATCTCAGCCTCGTTCCTCTCCAACACCGAGCAGCTGTCGGCAACATCCCTGCCCCACCTCCATGGGCACACAGAGCCTGAAGGGCAGGATGACGAGGAGGGGGTTAAAGCTCGCAGAACCGACCCCTGCTCGTGGGAGACGGGCTGCTGCTTCTTTAAACCCTGGGTCTGCAAACTTTGTCGGTTAACAGACAGTAAATATTTGCCGTCTGTGGATCCAGATTTTGCTTTTCCTGGAACTTGGTTTGAGGAATGAGGTTTCACTGTATCCTGGGCACTTTGGGTGTTATGGTAAGAGACTCCGGATGCTGTTTAAACTTGTATTTTAGCTTGTGGTCACCATGTTTATGTTTAGCACATAAACATGTTTACTCCTAGCTCTAGTCCCAGTGTCAGTTCAGTTTTCCCAGGCTCCACTGCTGTCTGGGTCTGTTTCATGACTGTCTTCCTCTGTGTCTCTGACTCAGTCCCTGCTGGTGTCGGCTGCAGAGGTGGAAGGTGCTTTGGGGGCCCCTGGCTGCTGCCGGGTAACCCTGTGAAGTTGAGGTGTGGCTGGAAGCGACTCGGCCAGGACCTCTCATGCCGCTTGGCAGAGTGCCACTCCCGCCAACAGTAGGTGAGGCATCTGCCGTGCCCATTTGTGGCTGGAGAGTCGGGGCTTCATGGCTGCCGCTGGTACTGGGGAGCGGACTCCTGACCGTGTCCTGTGCTTCTGTGGTGCCTGTAGATCAGACAACCCGCTGGGCCAGCTGGGGCTTCCCTGCTCTGCCGCCCCAGGCATGCGGCCTCCGCCGGAGCCCCAGTGCTAGTGGGTTGAGGTTCCTACCACGTACGTCTCTCTTGGGCTCCCCTGTCCTGGCCCTTGGTCTTGAGAGGGGAGGCTGTCTCTTGCTTTTGGAAACTCCTACAGGTCTCTTTGACCCCCAGTTCAGCACATGTGAGAGATAAAGGAAAACCCAGCAAATGCACCACATTCTTGTTCCTCAAGTCCCGAGTCCTCTAGCACAGCCAACTTCTCCCCCCTCCCCAGATTTCAGAGTCCTTTAACCCATTTCTGTTGAATAATTTCCAGGATATTTACTTTTAGTTAGAGAGAAGAAACAACAACAAAAAAAAGTGAGCCTACACTATCTTGTTCTGGAATCAGAATGTGTGTAACTTTTGAAATGGCTTATTTCTAAAAAAGATATTTATTTAGTATTTTTCAACATTTGAAACTTGCTCAGATATGTAAAATCGTTCAATGCTTGCATCACCGAGGGATTTTAGATGTTAGTATGTCCGCGCTAGTGCTGAGAGCTGAGGCACTGATGAATGGTCTCGCCTCGTGCCCGGGTTGCCTTACACCTGAGCCGCCTTCCTTGCCACACTGGCTTAATAGGGATTCTTTAGAAGTCTAAGCAGTGAGGATGCCAGTGGCCTTGTGCAAAGCCCACGTTTGACCAGATCATCTTTAAATGTTCTTCACGATGTATTTATGCCATAGTCAATACGAGAAACAATTTAAAAACTCAGATTAACATCAGATGGTGTGAGCACTTGTCCCAACTGTAGTAAGGAAGTGTGGCTCTGGGAACATCATCTATCTTCTGGGCTCCAGCTCCCTGTATGCTTCGGAAGCGTTTGGTCTATGATATAATTGCCTATGGCCAAGTATGTTTGTTGCACAGAGTTCTAGTTCAGAAGGAGACAAGTGTCAGTGAGCCTAGCCTAGTTCTGAGGTCATGTGAAAAAAGCCTTGCGCAGCATGAGAAAGGAGCATTAAGTATTTACTAGCTCATGGCACTCTTTTAAGTGTGCTCGTATGTCTTTTTTAAACCTTTATGAGATATGGTCCATTTTTACCCCTATTTTACAGTAAAATAATATACAATATAGGTAGACATTAGTGACTCCCAGCTGCTACTAAATGCCAAATTTAGGATGCTGGATTCTCAGCCCCATGATCTGAACCCACGAATAACACAGTCTAGCGTTTCACACGTTACAAATGCCTTTTCCCATTTAATCGGTACCATGACTCTGTGAAGGGGGATTCACTCTGATGTGCCTGGCTCTGTCTCCTCACCTGCAGATCAAGAAGACGGCACTCAGCGATACCTCCAAACATCAGTTTTACCGTAAAAGTGGGCCCCTCCCTCCTGACTTCTCACTGCTTCTGGCGTTTCCTTCACTCTACTCTTGGGTCTTTCATTTCTGTGACTCTTAACTTGTCCTTTTGTTTACTTTGCTTGTAATTTTTTTAAGAGTCATTAGATTTGTGTTGGAAGGACTTTATCTGCATGGGATTAAATTCTTACCCACTTCTACATCCTCAGTCATTGCCCACCTCACTCTGAGTTTACAAGTGTATAAGAAATTTGAATATACACTCTCTCAGTATGCGTGTGAAGTTTTATGCTCTAAGTGTCTATCGCTCCTGTTGGTTGTGTTAGTTTATTATGCCAAAAATGTTTTCTTTTACACTCACTTTCTATGAGCGTTTAATATGAGGTTTGTGGAGATTGGATTGTTGCCCTTATTTCTTTGCTAAAGCAGAAGTCATATTTCAGTAGCTTCTTGGGTTTTATTCTATTCATTCTGAAAATTTACACATGACTCTACCTGATCATGCCATTAGCAGAATAATATTCAGAACTATGAAAGATAGAATCATAAAATATTTCAGCACTTTAAGTAGAAAAATTTGTATTTCACTTACAGAAGACCAGAGATTCTGAACACTTAGAATTTTTTTTTTCTAGAACTCATTTTCTCAGTGGCTAATGAAGTATACAATAGCATGAAAAAATATTATATTTCATCATTTTATCATTAAGGTTAATACTGTACAACACTTTATAATACTGGAACCAACATATTCTATTCTTTCTGCCTGACAAATTTCTAATCACTCAGGTGAATGAGAATCACTTTTTGTCATTGCTTCACATATGCATAAAAATATTCAAATACCTCTTAAAACATTATTTCCAGAGTGTGTGCAGATAATTAGGTCATGTTATAGCATGAAAACAATTTAAATGAAAAGCAGATACAATTTATTATTACAACTTTAGGCTCACGTTTTATTCCAGCGTATCATAAAATACATAGCCCAAACTTAGAGTACATGACCAAAATATGTGTGATTCTTCAGATTTTCAGAACATTTTGGAAAAATAAAGCAGGAAGGATTATTCCTTATCTAAGACTGATTCATAACATCGGTATGTGATACATTTTACCTTCTTTTCCTTACAGAGGACATAAAATGTCAGGTTTGACTCACAATAGTTACAGGGGAGAGTAAGGCACAGTGCCAGCACTCATGCCTCTTATCAAAGCCCTGTTCTGTCTGATTCCTATTTTAAAAATATTTTTTCCAAACACTGTAGCATCACAGGTATAACTCTCATTGCGTCTCAGTGAGCAACGTCAGTTGCACTCTGCAGGTCACTGAGTTTAGTTAATCCCTGTGCTGCCACTAGACTGTGGCAGGAACAGTTCCAATTCCAGGAAGTCTCAGGAAGGAGGGGGAAAGTAACACCCCCCTCAGTCATTTCTAGCTTCTCTGTACCGTCAGGCCTGCAGTCCGGTTACATTGTGGTGTCACCTCCCAGTCGGATAAGTACTGGCTGGGTCTGCAGTTAGGAAACTGTGGCAGGCCACGTGCTGCAGGGCAGGTGGGAGCTGGGAACGTTGCTGGCAGAGAGGGAAAGAGGACGCAGTGCACGTGTTCTTAGGTGGCATTTGCCGCGAGGCT
Organism: Monodon monoceros; assembly: GCF_005190385.1. Classification (NCBI taxonomy): domain Eukaryota; kingdom Metazoa; phylum Chordata; class Mammalia; order Artiodactyla; family Monodontidae; genus Monodon; species Monodon monoceros. Next base: position 74,981,281 of record NW_021703770.1, on the reverse strand, counting down.
CCTACTTGCTTTCTGCTTTTCAAGGGTATGGTTTAAAAACAATCCCTTTGAGAATATGGCAAGGGTGCACAACTGCAAGTTGAAAATATGAGTCACTGGCAACTTGGAATTTCCTAGTGTTCAGGCATTTGAGGCTTTGAGTCACTGAGGGCCTATTATCAGTGGGCTCCCACCCAGAGGAGAAGCTGTGCTTCCCCAAGGAGCAACAGTTTACTTCCACAGTTTTTATTCCATTTATCAGAGTTTCTAATATTTTATTTCAAATAAATACTTAGGAAAATGATAATAACTTGAATTAAGATTTATTAATTGTCAAGGGCTGTTCTCAGGGCTTTCTTTCCATGCTTTGCAAATTTAGATTCATGTAATCCTTATAAAACCCCCTTGAGGAGGATACTGTTGTTATCTCTACTTTATGTATAAGAAAAGAGAAGCAAGCAGATTTTACTTATTCACTCAAGGCCACAGAGCAGGTAAATCTCTGAGCCGGATTCGTAAGGAAGCAGAAGAGAGCTCAGTTCACGGGCTCCCAAGGCCTCCAGAGACTGCTGAGAAGTCTGAAAGAAAAACCAAGAGCCCATTGTCTGAAAACAAACAGTTGTTTTCTTTTATTTTCCACTTAGAGTTTATAAAACTGAAATTTATTCTTAAGTTCCGTAAAAGCTAGTTTTTCAAATTATTCTAAAGAGATAGATATCATACTATGCTCATTTTGAAGACAAAAATTGACCTCTTTAATTTTAAAGAATTGGAAGCAGAATAATGAAATCTAGCACCCTGTGTTCTAGTCTTGAATTGAGATGCCCTGGGTTCTGGTTGAGTGAAAACTCTACCTCTAAATTGCTCAGGAAAATATGGGGGCAGGGTATATGGGCTCAAGAAAATGAATGAAGAGTTAAACCCCCAAAGAGCTGGGCCTCAAACACCTGGAACCAAAAAAAAAAAAAAAATACTTCTACAAGTCAGTTTCTATTGATTATTCATGATTTTCTCTGTTAAGTTAACCTTTTTTCCGTCTCTTGCTAGCTTTCTCTATGTGGTAGGAAAACATAGCCAGTGAACATGCCCAATTTCATATGTTATCACTGCAACCACCGGGAGAGGACTGCTTCTCTTCTTCAGTTGCAAATTGAAACATTTGAGGAAAGACTGACACAGCTGTGGCCTCCTCGGGGTAAGCACGTGTCTCAGAGGCGTTGCTCTGCTCGCAGGAGCCGTGTGGTGAGGCCGGTGCCCAGAATCAGTGCAGGTGAGCAGAGGGGATCCACAGCACAACGTAGGATGGGGTAGCGTCAGGAACACGGAGTTGCAGGGTTAAACAAAGATTCAAACCCTGGTTCCGCTGATTACCACTCGGGTGATTCAAGTTTCTTATTGGATCCCTTTCACATTGTGTCATTCACCTAAAAGTGTTAACGACAGTTAACTGAGGAGATATGTAAGCAAATAATACTGCACTAGCTAGCGTTGAACTAGCTGGCTATCATTTCTATCTAAGCCCTTATGTTGATTCAGTCCGCGTAACAAGTTTACGCTGTAAATGTGGTTCATATCCCCCCTTCAAATGAGAAACTGAGGCATAGGGAAGTTAACCAAGCTGCTCTATGCTGATATTTGGTAAATTTAAGAGCCAGGATATGTATATGTTCAAAAACTATTAACCCTTTATGATGCAAGCTCACAGCTCATTTATCACAAGCACAGGCTCACTCTTCCAGGAGACTGCCATGCTCACATAGGGTTTGCCTCACACACCTCTGTGAATTGGGCTCAGAATGATGTCCGTCATTCTTCGTGAATGATTACCCACCTTGTCTCGTGCGTGACAATTCAGCGTCTCACCTGGAGAGGTGGAGGAGCTAAGAGCATGGGGTCAAGAGCCCACCTGCCTGGGTTACGACTCTGGTTGTGCCCTTTACCAAGCGTGCAGCTCAGCCTGGATGTCAGCACTTTGTGACTTGCTTTCTTTCCTGTTGAAAAGTAACTGTAATAGTACCTACGGTCCAGGGTTATTCTAAGGAAAAAAATGTAAAGGCTTGACCCTCAGTAAACACTCAGGAAATAGTGAGCTGCTACCACTGCTATTAACTACTACTATCACCACCGTCACCACCACCATCACATCACCATCACTAGTTTACACCACCATTACACCACCATTACTAGTACCACTATTACTACCACCACCACTGTGAATATCATGGTGAATATCCTTCTTCTGAATCCACTGTTTCTATTAACCACTTTTTAATTTTCAGATCCTATTTTAATTTTTGTCCCTCATACCTCGTTTAGTCAAGAAGTATGTATAAAGTTCTTAACCTGCACTAAACTAGTAAAGAGATGGTGTTTAACATACTAAGGGAACAAACCGTGTAGCTGTGGAATAAATGTGGTCTGAGGAGACAGCTGGTCATGTTTACCAGGGAGCTTGTTATTAAATTTCATGAACATATTGTAGATAATTTGACCTACAAGAAGTACTGAGATGCTCTTTTTCTCCCATAGTGTCATTTTCTTTTTGCCTATACTTTGTAGACAAATCAAACTAAACTAGATATTGAAGGGAAACTATTTATTTATTAGATTTATCTTAATCTAAGAATATTGGAATGTCTTCTGGTTTTATTGCCAATAAATACTTGCAACGTATACAAAAAATAAACAAAAAATAATGTCTCAATAACATTATTTCCATACATAAGTGCCTCTGAATAAAGTAACAGCATCTTCAAATAGTCAGAATTCATTGTACTGGATGAGTGACCAATTTTAGCTTCTAACTTGACTCTTCCATTTATTATTTTTGTGAACTTAGGCAAATGCCAAGCTTCAAGTCTCAGTTTCCATATCTGTAAAATAAGACACTGCAGCTAGATTGTCTCTAAGGCCCCTTGAAGTTCTACACACAGTACACAGAAACCAAGTACATTCTAGGGAAGTTAAGCTCATCCATTTATCAGCATATACAAAATTTTACAAAGAAATCGAAAAATAATTTTAAAGGAACCTGCCAGGAACAATGTTTAAGTGCTTTGGAGGGTAATGGGTACTCTCTGATTCAGTCAAATAAATAATATTGACTTACATTAGTTGTATTGTGCAGAGTATTTTAGAATAATCAGATGTTGAATTTTTCCAGGATTTGAACCAGGAGATTATGACTGTACCAAAAAGAAGAGTTTGAATTTTAAATCATGAAAACAATGCAGGGTTTGAGCTTAAAACCAAACGGGAAGGGAGAGCAAATTCAGTAGGGCAAACATATTTATCTTAACTCTAAGTCCTAAGTTTACGTTTCTGGATGGGAAAGCTAATAGGAACGCTATGTTTTCGTAGTGAAACTGCTGGGTGAGGACCCGCTCTCGGGGGGGTTGTCAGCAGGCAGGCTCTGCTGGTCTCTCGCCTCCACGCACAGGGAAGTGCTGCTTTCAGGGCCCAAGGTCTCCTCTGCACAGACACACACCTTCCAGGCCGTGCATCTGGTGTTTTTCAAACTCTTTAATCCAAACCTTCTTTGGATAAGTATGAAAAAACCCACAACAATTCAGGCCATATACATGTGCTTGGTCATGTGCACCCTACCACCCCCCCCACGTCTGCTCATCTTGCAAAGCAAATAGTGAGATGGGCAAATGCTTCTGGCTTGTCACTCGCAGGCAGCAGGTCCAGTGTGCTCACGTGCCTGGAGAGGGCGTGGGGATGGGAGGGCAGAGAGGAGGTGCCTTTCTGGAGCTGCAGCAGGAAGGGAGTGGGGAGAAGCAGCCCAGACACAGCCAGGAAGTAGGTCCCAGGCCTCACAGACTGTGCTAAGCTGTCTGGATGTCACCCTCAAGGCAATTTGGAGAACTTGAAGACTTTTGAATAGGGAATACCGTTTATATTTTATTTTTATTTTTGATTGAAGTATAGTTGAATACAATATTGTTAGTTTCAGATGTACAGCAAAGTGATTCAGTTATACATATCTCTATCTATCTATCTATCTTTTCTGATTCTTTTCCAGCATAGGTTATTATGCAATACTGACTGTAGTTCCCTGTGCTATACAGTACGTTCTTGTGGTTTATCTGTTTTATTTATAGTAGTCTGCACCTGCTAATCCCAGACTCCTAATTTATCCCTCCCCCACTTCAGTAACCATAAGTTTGTTTTCTATGTCTGTGAGTCTGTTCCTGTTTTGTAAACAAATTCATTTGTATCATTTTTTTTTAAGGATTCCACATATAAATGACATTTGGATTTATACTTTAGAAAGATCATTTTGGCTACCAGGCCAGGAAGGAACGGGAGGGCAGAGTCTGGACAGGGAGGCTCTGTGAAGAGGCTGGGACACCCCAGGGACCAGAAGACGCGTGTGGAAGCACTGATGATCGGTTAAGGGGGAATAGGGAAGAAAAGGGAAGACATTGCAGAGATCTGTCTGGGAAAGTCCAGCATTAGTGCTTCCTCTGGTAGGACACTGAGTTGTACGTGCTCTCACAGGAGTAGAGGTGACGCTAATTTCTTTGCTTATAAAATGGGACGGCAGTACCTTCATTTGACGAATATTTATTGTGTCTATTGTGCGCTAAACACGAACACTCCAGGGGTTCAAGCAGCTCATAGCTTCCAGCTTGTGGTAAAGATGAAAGAACTCTGCAGAAGCATGTGGCAAAATAATGCCCTCAATACTGAATGTGAAGATTAGATCACCAGGGTGTAATGTCTCAGATTCACTCGTCGTGGGAGCTGCATACTTCCAAGAAGTCATGAAACTCATCTGAAACCTAATTTGCCCATTTTCATCTAGAAGTTACAGAGGCTTATCAAAAAAAAAAAAAAAGACAATCAGCCGATGGCAGTGATTGTACTGCTCAGCGCTCCAACACGGTTGCACTGATGTTCAAAAGCATAGATACTCAAGTTGTCAGAAAAGAAATGACAAATTCAAGAAAATGGAATGTGTTTGCTGGTTTCAGTGTCCTTATAAGGAGAGACTAGGTTACCAAACAGGTCTTACGTGAATCCCGATCATGAGTAGGTAAACTAGTTGTACAAGAGCGAGAACATGATGCCGCTAGACCCAGCTAAAGCCTCTCTAGCTGACTCCCTACCGCCGAAAACATGAAGAGGTGAGGTATTTCAGAATATCTTGATATTAAGAAAGCAGCAGTGGAGTCTTTTACCATTTACATTATACATGGTGAAATGTCAGCTTGCTGAGGGACCCCTATGAAGGTTTCCTGCCATCCCAAGGTAGAGCCCTAAGCCTAAGGGGCTAAAGTGAAGAGCACTTAGCTTAGGACCTGTCTTGCTCACAGGTGCACAAAGTAGATGGAGATGAAGCACAGATGCACACAGACAGTCCCAGGCTGGGGCGGCCAATGCTGGGATGCTGAACGCGGTCCCTGGGAAGGGAGGAGCCTGCTGGAGCAGCCTCACTGCTCAGGGCGGCGCAGCCTCTAAGGGCTCCTGCGAAGAAACGCTGAATGCTATTTTCACTTTTCACCTGTTTTCATAAGAGTGAAACTTCTCTTTGGCTTTCTTTCAGTTAGTGAAAACAGATACTAATGTAGGTCTTTTATAAAAAAATAACGTGGCATAAAGCAAACTTTCAAAAAGCTGGGGATTCTTCATTACTTCTCATAATTTTTATATAAAAACTTCCTTTCAGAATGACATTTACCCCTTAGGTATGACCAGAGCACTGTTTTGTTTTGTTTTTTCCTAGGAAACAGTGGCATCAAGGAAACCAAAGGAAGAAACACTTCTAGTTTAATTTATTTTTCTTAGCATAAGAAAAAAACCTTCAGTTTTGGGTTGAATTGCACCCCCAGCCAATTTATATATTGAAGTCCCAAGCCCCGGTAGGTCAGAATGTGAACGTATTTGAAGATACAGTTTCTAAAGAGGTAACTAAATTACAGTGAGGTTATTAGGGTGGACCCTAATCCAGTAGGGCTGCTGCCCTTATAAAAAGAGGAGATCGGGACACAGCCAGACACAGAGGGAAGACCTTGTTAAGATGCAGGGAGAAGATGGCCACCTACAAGCCAAGGAGAGAGGCCTTGGTAGAAACCAACCCTGCCGGCATACTGACCTCAGAGTGCTAACCTCCAGAACTGTGAGAGAACACATTTCCGTTGTGTAAGCCACCCAGTCTGCAGTGCTTTGTTACAGTAGCCCTAATACCGTCTCAGTTTGTGAACAGCATCTCTGTTAAAGGAGAGGTATAACAAGTAAATATTTAGAAATTTTTTATCAGCTGTGTGAAATAGTACTTGATGCTTCTAAAGCATAAATTAAAACTGTACGTCAGTTAAACTGACTTCTAAAAATAGACGCTGAAGAGCAGTATGGGCCTCCCACGAATGGAACAGACAAGGAAGCTTTATTTTTAACCATCTACTTATAAATTATTGATAGAGCTTCAAACCATTGGTAAATACTGCAGAAAATGATCCCATTTACATGCCAGCTTGCCTCTGAAGGGCTTGCCTTCCTTCCGTCTGTGCCTTGCAGCGATGGAGAAGATACTTGCCAAATTCCTGAAGAAATTGCCCTCCCCATTTAAGCTTATTGCTAAAACTACAGTGTTCAGCTGAAGAAAGTAGGAGGGTGGGGCTTATTCTTAAAGATGGGATTCAATACTTCATAGAATTTTCCAGGTATTTTCTTCATCAAAGAGTTTGTCACTGGATAGCAAATTCTTCTTGCTGGTATGTAGCTGCTTGCCTTGAACACGTGTTATCTTATTTTCACAGTGTACAATCTCATAAATGATACAATGAAATAATTACTTATCTAGTGATCTATCTATAGCCACACCTGAAAGTGCTCAGACTGTCGCTGCCACTGTACATGAGTCCAACTGCTTATTCTTGAAAGGCTTAGAATTCTTAAAGGAGATCATGTGAGTAAGAAGTAACTTGCAGGGATCTTGTTAGCCTGGGAGGCGGATTGCTGAGCACGTGTACTTTTAATGTCAGGAGCTCAGTAATCAATTTCTTCCTCTAACTGTGAAATTCAATCTCGACTAAGAATCTAAGCCCCCGTTTGAAGCAATTAATGGGAACTTCTAAATATAAGTATCACCATCTCTTGTTTTTCCACCCTCAAAACAGTCTCAGAATGGCTTAATCATTATTAGTAAAAAATGCGTTGAATAACTGAAGGAGAAGGTTAATTTGGTTCAGTATCATCACCCTTTATTTTCTGTTTCCCTAAATAGGCATCAGGTTTCTTTGTGTATTTATGAATGTGTGTCATACAGCAATCACTCAAGTGTTTAATTAGTGTCTGGGAAATTTAAATATGTAGTACTAAAACATGTGTTTTTCAGTGACAAGCACATAAAATATAAAGGTTTTTTTAATTTTACTAAGGTAACTATTGTACTCTACTATTGAATTCACTCTCCGTACTAAGTACTGTGCAAGGTCCTGTGGATAAAAGATGTAAACTCGCAGGGCTCATGTTTGGTGTAACAGAAGGTTGCCACTGGATGGTGAGCTGTGTCCTTGGTGCCCGTCACGCAGGTGCTGCGGGCCTAGGGCCAGGTATGCTAAGTGCCCTTGTATGGCACACAAAATGCCCAGCGCACGCCAGACTGGGAAGCCTTGTCTCATGTGCTCAGCGGCCATCGTATGGTGCTGAGTGCATCAGGAGGTGCGCTGAGTCAGCAAGCAGGTGCCACGTGACCACGTCAACGCTGAGTGCCGGTAGGAAGGCATGTAAGTGCTCATCGCGCGGCTTGCTCGCTGCCTTCGTGTGGAGTGCCGTGTAGGGTAGAGGCATACTGGTGTTGGGAGAATTAAGGAACGTTTCATAGAGGGAGTAACGTCCTAGCTGCCCCTAAGATGGTGAGCTAAAGGCACAGACTTTAGAGCCAGACAAGCCCAAGCCGGGTCGCAGTTCTGCCTAGCGAGAGCTCTGATATTGGTCAAATTATTGAGTATCTCTGAATGCCCACTTCCTGCTCTGTGAAATGGGGCTAATACTGTCAAGTTCGTAGAGCTGTGAGAATGAGGTGGGCCACCTCCCATACAGCATTCACAATCATGGCTCTGACATTAGACCAGGATTTGGTTTTGAATCCACACCCTTCAGCTCCTAGTTAGTAACCTTGGGCAGATTTTGTAAATTCTCAGTGCCCATGAGTGTCCCACATATAAATGGAAGACACCTGGGTTTATAGTAAATGAACACATTTAAGTAAGTATGCTTAGCAACATTCTTCAGACATAATAGTAAATGTTAAATATTTGTTATTCCTGGTTTATAGTAAATGTTCAGGGCTCAGTAATTATCAGCTCTCACCCCTTGGATATCCATCTAGAAGTGTTAGAAAACATGGGAAATTGGCCAAGCAGAGGAACAAAATATACTAAGGGAAATGCATGTAATATTTTGACTCTGTTTTTAATGGTCATCTTGAGCATATTAGAGAGGGCATAGGATAGGATTGGGAAATAAATCGAGAGGATAATCATTATCATCATAATGCTGTTCAGCAATTATTAGTTTTAATAAGCCATTTTTTTATTACGTCAAGTTAGGAAGGCATGGTGAGTATGTACGGAAGTCATTCTTTAGCAGATACCTTCAATAGCCCAACAATTACCCTCACTCTGACTCAAATGCATGTCTTCCTTACCAACAGAAATCCTATTTGGTTCATGTGTCAATGAGTCTAACCCAGGGAATAAAAAAAGATCACTTCAAACCAAACAGAGTCACAGAATTCCCTATACTATTGATTAATCTGGAAAAGAGCATGTGACTCAATCCTGGCCAGCAACAACTATGTTAAAGAACTGAGGCTCATAAGAAGAACTGTCTCTGGCTGTCCTGATGACCCTTTGCTGCCACCCTATTAACTCTGTCGTGTGAGTGCCTGATGGCTGGTGCCACAGCAGCCCTCTTGGGCCAATACACCTAAGGAGAAATGGTCACGTGCTGGGGAAGGTGCAGGGATGGGCAATAAGAGAGGGCAGGAACCTTCAGGGATGTCATTATCTACACTGCTCAGTAGTAAAAATAGGTGATTTTAACTTCTGAAAGGACCATGTGACTAAATCTCTAAGACTCTCAGACAAAGGTCCTTGGACTCAGAATAACCAAATTAAATTGGCTACATCAGACTAGTTTTGTGAGGAGATTTATAATGATAACAGATACAGGAGAAGAGATTAGTTTGAATGGGACAAAAATGAGGGTTTTTTTCATAATTGTTCATTAGAATGTACATAAATTTGAGTAAAATAAGTTAATAATAAATAACTAACCAATAGTGAGAAATTCGATGAGTATATCCTTGCAAAAAGTTGAATATTGATGGAAGAGAAAAGGATGGGTATTAACTTCAGAAGACAGAGGCTTAAGATACGTTGTTTTTTTTTTCCTTGTATTATACAGACCCTAATGTTGATGATTCTCAAGAAGGAAGGAATGGGACTTGACACTGTCAGTGAAGAAACATTTGAAACAGTTGAAAATATTATCCAGGTTAGACAGGAAGGCGGGCGAGCAAAATAGAATCCATGAGCTGCGAGGACCAGAAGAGGCCAAGTTAGATGCAAGCTTTGTCCTCAGGAGTGGAAAGTATGAAGGTGGCAAGCTTTTAACATCATAACCATAGCAAAGAAGTTCAGGGGATTTAGAGCCTGTGCAGGCAGAGATAGAAATCTGGAAGTTCCAGTCGCCTGGTAGATAAGGATGGGGAAATTTGAGGTACCATATCAGAGAGAGCATAGTGTGTCCTGACTCAGTAGGTGATCGATTCTTTACAAGAGAAAGGAAGTAATTCCTGGGAGACAGTGAAGCAGCGATTCTCTGGGTGCAGACATGGAAACTGAGGCTGCTGCCCCCTCTTCAGACTGAGATGTGTGGTCTCCATGAGACAGGCGCTTTAGAAAGCAGTTTGCTGTTGCTTTTCGAATAATAAGGTGGCACTGAGGTCGTAATGAACTTACAGGGTTAGTGAGTAAAACTGAAAGTAAAGACCATCAGGCTTCCTCATCTTGAGTGACAGGCAAGGGGTTCAGTCACAACAAGTGGCCCCTGCAGGCTGTCCCTTCTGGCCCCTGACGGGGCGTGAGGGTCTCCTCTGGCTGGAATCCTCTTACAGCTGACTGTCCCGGGGCCCGGCAGCTGCCCTGCAGTGTCTGCAGATGCTTCCTGGTCCAGACCCAGCTTTGACCTGATAGAAACATTCAAGATCTACAGTGAGCTTCCTATCACTTTCAGTGCTATTTTGATTAAGTTTTAATCTTCATATCAAAACGCCCAAACCTAATATCTTTATATTTCCAATGTTAACTCAATCTATGAACTCTCTGACCAAAAAGCAAACCATTAAGACTTGTTCTCTTTAGTCAAGAAAATGATACCCCCATTTATTTTTCTTGGGTTCCCTTTCAGTATGTTTTGTCAGTCCGATTGCTTGGATTATCTGACTGTGATGCATCTGTGTGGCCACCAGCCCCTGCCTCTGAACACGGCTTCCAATATCACTTCTGTATTCCTTAGGTGGCTTGCAAATTTATGTGCGTCATTATCATGCTAAACTAGTCATTAGATTGGGGAGAAAGCCTAAAGAAATGTCTTTTAGTGCAAACAAATGTGAGGGATCAAATTTTAAATCACTTGAACTGAATAGCACTGCGTGTTAAGTTTCTACTGTGGGACTCTAATTACCCTCTAATGAGGAATCACACCTGACAAAACCAACTAATATATTGCAGGGGAAAAAAAGATTTACATAGAGAAACTATTTGCTTATCTCAGTATCAGTACCGATATGTTCATTTTCTCCATCCATTACCCACAGTGAAGGGGAATGAGGTGGACACACACAGAGCACAAAGTGAGTGAATCCATGCCTGTGATTAAGGCATGAGCAAGGAAGTACCTTGTGCATTTGAATGTCTCACTCACAACAAGAGCTTCTGTCTTCAGAGAAGAGGTTGTAGAAATTTAAAAAGAGGTTACCTTACACAATTAAAAACGCTTTTGTAGTACGCATTCATCCAGACCTGTAGCAAAGTTGCTAAAATTTATGGGTCCAAAAGCAGCAATAATAACTATTGACATTCTTTCAAAAGGGCCTGCACAAACGAACATTGAAATAAATGAATGAATATTGCTCCCCGTACTTAGGTTCCCAATCCAATACCATGACTGAATAGTGCTATGACATTGGGCAAGTTAGATTTTTTGTTTCTCCTTCTATAAAGTGGAGAAAGTAATTGAACTTGCCTTATGCAGTGCTGAAAAGTAAACGAGGTAATGTGCTTATATTTTTAGTACCATGCTCAGTTCATAGCCAGTGCTCAATTAAAACTATACAGCTTTCAAAGAGAGTTTTCTCCATTCTACCCATACGTTCATCCTATGAGTCACAGAACTCAGTTTTATCTCTGTGGCAATATGTGGTCATAACTTGCAAATTCATGTTACGTTCATGTCTCAGTTTAGTAACTTGTGACTATATATCAATTTAACTCTCATGCATGTTTGTGCCAGGTCAGACAGATAATGAAGTTACTAAAACATCCAACAGCACTAAGAATTCACGTGATTAACGTCGAGTCAGAATAGCATTTCGTGAAGAATTGAACATGGCAGGCAACTCTATTCTCTGCATGCGCTCGTATCTTAACTTACACCATTAAGCTTCTGTATTCGTGCAGCAGAGACTTACTGAGTGCCGACTGTGTAGCAGGCACTGCTGGGTGCTATCACGGGGCGGGGAGCATTGTTCTGGGGCCAGGAGTGCTGACTGCGGGGTTCTTGTGTTAAGGGTTTACAGCAGAGCAGAAGAAAGTCCTGCTTTTCTGTCCATGTGGAAGATGGGGCAAGTGCGATAATCTGCTCAGGCGGCTAACAAAATACCACAGAGTCTGGGGCTTAAACAACCGAAATGTATTTTTCTCAGTTCTAAAGATTTTGAAGTCCTAGATCAAGGTGCCACCAAAGTAGGTTTCATTCCATGCATCTTCTCTTGGCTTTAGGCAGCCTCCACCCTGCTCTGTGCTCACAGGACCTCCTCTTCCTGCATTTGCAGACAGCAAGCTCTCCGGTATCTATTCTTTAAGGGCACTGATCCCATCATAAGGGCCCTACCTTCATGACCTCCCAGAGGCCTCATCTCAAAATGCCATTACATGGCGGGGGGATGCGTAGGGCTTCAACATATGAACTAGCGGGAGGGCTCAGCAAGGGCCTAAAAATTTTGAATGGAAGCTTCAGTTTAACTCCAAGATGCTCAAAAATCCAGATGTATAGTACAGAAAAAGTATCAGTCTGTCTGCCAAAAAAAAATGTTGAGAACATGGAGTGTGACTGTTGGCCTGGGTCCGAGTGGGGCCCGAGATGTTGCTCGTGGGAGTGTTACTCACACCTGGTCCTCCCAGGACCCTGGGGTTAAAATGTACACTGTCCCAGGTGGAGAAATGTTTCAGACTTGAAAGTTCCCTCAGTTGTGTTATGGAAAAACCACGCTGAACTCACATATTACGGGTTTCTCAAGATTAAGAACGACCAAAGATGATTTCGCATTTTCACATAATCACCATTACCAATCACAGCAGAAAACAAACTTCTGTTATTAAGATCAGAAGAAAACCTAAACACAAAGCAGTAGTATTCACCCCACAAAAATTTCACCACACAGCCCCTGGCAACTCTCTGCTTCTGTGAGTTTGAATTTTTAGGTCCCACATGTAAGTGAGATCATAAAATATCTGTCCTTGTCTGGCTTATTTCACTTAGCTAATGTCCTCCAGGTTTACTGTAGTTGTTACAAATGGAAATCAAGATTTTGAACAATAACACAACATGATTTGTTTACACAAATTTGAAAAAGAAACAAATGAATATCTGGAAAAAAAGGTTCCATGTTAAAACTCTGAGGATAATCAGTAAAGTATCACAGCTAAAGGAATACCTAATACCCCATAAAATATAACTAGGTAAATTATTCTGAATATAGACTTGAAAATGGAAATTGAAATTGAGAGGTTAAGAAACAAAGAAGTAAAAATGAGATGCTCTCACAGAGAAATTTTTTGCCAGTTTCAGAAAGAGACAATGATAATGAGAGAAACACTATTTGACATGTTTTCGAGTTGAGGAAAGACAAAGATCTTCAGCTTCAGAAACCACAAACATGAAGAAAGATCAATAAAAAGAAATATATAGAGAGAGACTATATTTAACAGTTTATATATGATTGCTCAAGCATCTGAAATTCTTCTTAAATAAATAAATTAACTGTTCTACACATGTATCTTTTTCCCCAGTTTTACTGAGTTATAATTGAATAAAAATTATATATATATATATTTCAAGGGTACAACATGGTGATGATTTTATACATATATGCTATGAAATGTTACCAGAATCAAGCTAATTAACACATTCATCACCAAACATAGTCACCATTTTGTGCGTGTGGTGAGAACAGTTATGATCTACTATTTAGTAAATTTCAAGTATACGATACGGTGTTATTAGCTATAGTCACCGTGAGGTACCTTAGATCCATAAAACTTACTCCTCTTACAACTGAAAGTTTGTACCCTTTGACCAACATCTGCTGAATATATGGTCAACTAATCTTTGATAAGGAGACCAAGAATACACATGGGGAAAGAATAGTCTTCTGCATAAGTGGTGATAGAAAAACTGGTGAAGAAAACAAGGAAGATCTAAGGTGCTGGACAACAGTATCGTCTAAGGCAGGGAGATGATGGCTTCAATCAATATTTAAGGTCTTTGTAATGTTTGGGAAGATTATGAAGATATTCATTTGCTTTAAACTTAAATTTTTGCTGTTATTTACAAATTTAATGTAACCCCAGAAAGGTATAAAAGTAGGTCAGATCATTTGGGAACAAATTTAAATAAATCAATGTTTAATAAAAAAAGATGGCCAGAAAAACACATAGAAAAAATGAAACAAAATAAGATAATATAAAGCTTCCAATGGATATATTTAGTGAGTAACTTTAAAAATATTAGAGCATACACTTCCGAAGCAAATGTCAAATATTTATGATATAGTTCTTAAGTATTCACGTGTGTAGGAAAGAAATCTATGGAAATTAGAAATCAACAAGTTTATGATGGCATTTGCCTCCGGGGTGAAGGCTAGCAATATGATCAGAGAGGCGTCTACGATAAACTCCATCTGTATCGGTGAGCTTTACATTTTGACCTAGAAAGTAAGCACTTGGCTATTCCACTTTTTTTTTGTTTGTTTGTTTGCGGTACGCGGGCCTCTCACTGCTGTGGCCTCTCCCGTTGCGGAGCACAGGCTCCGGACGCGCAGGCTCAGCGGCCATGGCTCACGGGCCCAGCCGCTCCGCGGCATGTGGGATCTTCCCGGACCGGGGCACGAACCCATGTCCCCTGCATCGGCAGGCGGACTCTCAACCACTGCGCCACCAGGGAAGCCCTCCACATATTCTTTTAATCACCCCCATCACCATCATCATCAAAATCCATTCCATCATCCCACATCCTCAAAACTTGTAACTGTTCCAGCATTAACCCTAAATCCAAAATCCCATTCAAATGTCATCAACTCAAAAAGCCCCAAATCTTGTCCTCTGAGGCTCAGGGTGTGATTTATCGGGGCAAATCCTGTCCTTCTGGGGGCCTGTGAAACTAGAAAACAAGGTATCCACTTCCAAGGTATCCACTTCCACTTGTGGAAAACAAGGTATCCCCAATGGTGGGATGGGCGGAGGGTAGATATTCCCCTTTCAAAGGGAGAAATTAGAAGGAAAGAGGGAGACATGGGTCCCAGACAAGGCCAAAACCCAGCAGGGCAAATTCCTTTAGGTTTCACAAAGTAATTCTCTGTGGCTTGATGCTCCACCCTCTGGGCCTCCTGGGGTAGCAGCTCTGCCCTCAGCCCTAGGTCCTGTGCGGCCAGGCCTCTGAATCTGTGGCTCTGCCCTTGGGGTCACTCTTCCTTCACTTTGTCTCGTTTCTCTCTCTCATCCATGCTGGCAGTGTTTCTACTGGTATAAAGCTCTCAGAAACTTTGTTGGCCTTTTGTGCAACTCATGGCGTCCAAGCCATCGGAGGAGAGGGTCCTCCACAGATCACTCCTGTATAACGCGTCTCTACCCTGGCTTCTGTGGAGACGCCCGGTTGTGTCCGTGAGTCACACACCAAATCTCTTTGTCCATAGTCCTCTAGGCACATGCCTGCTGGTCTCTAGAGCACACCGTCTGAGGCTTTTCCAAGTTATCAAGTGCTAGCTCCTTTTTATTAACAATTACCCCCTCAATTTATCTCTTTTCTCTCACCGTTTACTGCAGACACCTAGGAGAAAACAGTATGCACCTTCCATGCTTTGCTTAGAGACCTCAGTGGAACGTCCAAGTTCATTGCTCCTAACCCCACTCCAGAGTAGAATTCAGCCACGTCCCCTGACTCTTGATAACCAGGATTGCCTTACCTCAACACTCCAATAACTCGGTCATCATTTCCTTCTAAAGTCTCAGCAGAAGCACCTTGAATGTCCATATTTCTAACAACAGCTCTTCGAAACTATTCAGGCTTTTTCTCTTAAGCAAAAGTCTCCCAGCCTCTACCCATTACCCAGTTCCAAAACCATTTCCACATTTTTAGGTATTTGTTAAAGCAGCACCACACTTTATAGTACCAACAGCTGTATTGGTTTCCTGGGGTTCCAATTGCAAATTATCACAAATTGAGTAGCTTAGAACAACAGAAATTTATTCTCTCAAGGTTTTAGAGGCTAGAAGTCCAAGATCAAGATTTCAAGAGGGCCCAGCTCCCTCTGAGACTCTGGGTGTTAGAATCCATCCCTGCCCTTCCCAGCTTCTGGTGGGAGCTGTGGATGCTTGGCACTTCTTAGCTGAAAGCTGCATCCCTCTGGTTTCTGCCTTCCTTGTCACATGGCCTTCTTCCTGTGAATTTCTTCTCTTCTTTCAAAGATCCCAGTCATGTTGGATTAAGGGCTGTCTCTACTCCAGTATGACTTTATCTTAACTAATGACATCTGCAATGACCCCGTTTCCAAATAAGGTCACAATCTGAGGTGCTGTTGTTAGGATTTGAACATATTTAGTTGGAGGACACAATTCAACCCCTGAAAAGAATCATCAATATAATAAACAGAGGATGTTATAAGAGCAAAGAAAAGAGACCGCCATTCCGATCTGGGGTGCTTGGGAAGACTGTCCGTGAGGAGGTGGGGCTTAACTAGTCTACATTGTTGAGTAGGAGTTACTTAGGCCAATATAAAGAAAACAGATGTTTTACCAAGGTTCAATCAATTGCATAAAATGTGGGACACGCAACCTGTGCTGATGGTAGTGGATAAATATCAGGACACCTTTCAGAGAAGGCGAGATCCTTGAATTGATGAGAATGTGTGATGTCTTTATGGCAGCTATTATGACACAGGTTATAGTTGAACCAGTGGAGCTGAATAAGTCACCCAGGTTAGTCAGATATGCAGAGCTAGTAAGAGAACAGGAAGATGTTTCCGTGGAATTTGGGGGAAATGCAATCAGTGAGGGTAGAGAACAGTGTCAAGTGTTCTTGCTGTGGTTGGGAAGGAGAGGTAGAATGATAGCCAGGGGGCCTGAGTGGGTGGAGTGCATTCTTTTTTTAATTTTAAAAATTGAGATACAGTACACTGAGGTAGGTGTACTTAAGGAGAAAAAACTGTTGAAAGGTTACATGAAAGATAACAAAGAGAGGGAATCCATGAATAACTTATGGGGTATGGTTTTTGAGAGAGTTGAGATTCAGAGCATAGATGGCAGGACTCACTTTGGACAGGAGACTAGAATTATGCAAAATCACTATAAAAAAAGGTCCAGCTTTGATGATATTCTCTCAGTGGTTGTCAGAGTAATTTCAGGCCTCTTTCATGTTCTTTGCAATGAAAAAAGATCCAAGAAACAGAAGCCATGGCATAGATCTGATTTCGAATTGGTCGTTTCCTGTGATCTCAATGAGAAACACCTCCTTGGGTCCAACTGTGTCAACCCGGGAGCCGGCCTGGAAATGAACTTTTCTCTGACTCTCAGGCTTGCTCCGCTGAGGGATGGGAAAAGCTAATCTCTTGCAAAGCGCAACCCCAGTCAACAAGAAACAGTCTCAAAGTGGCAATCTTATTCACGGTTATTCACTCCCCTTACCAAGACTCTGTTTTAGAGCTTTCTGAAAGAAGTCTGGTTTTATTTTATCCTATGTGCATTAATAACTGAATTCTATTTTATATTAAAACCCTGGCAGTTCTTAAATAACATTCTATCATATGGTAATAAATAAATCAAATATTTATTTATTAAATATCACATAAAAGAATACAGCTGAAGAACTCTAGTCTTCCTTGTTTGTTTTTTTTTTTTTGCGGTACGTGGGCCTCTCACTGTTGTGGCCTCTCCCGTTGCGGAGCACAGGCTCCGGACGCACAGGCTCAGCGGCCATGGCTCACGGGCCCAGGCGCTCTGCGGCGTGTGGGGTCTTCCCGGACCAGGACATGAACCCGTGTCCCCTGCATCGGCAGGCGGACTCTCAACCACTGCGCCGCCAGGGAAGCCCCTTCCTTGATTTTTATTTTCATTCTTGTAGGCATTTGTCGTGATTTGAATTGATGTATTGGTTCTGTTTGTGTGTTTACCAACAGAGAAGTTTGTTCATAGCTGCCATTATATGAAGCAGATATTAAAAAGGTAAATGGGAAGAAAGAACAATTGATTGTTTTCCATGTGTCTGTTCATGCATTTATGATGTTTTCTCATTAGTTATACTTCACATAGTCTTTCAGAATTTTCTTTGGTTTTCTTTATAGTGTTCCTGCCTAGACAAAAGAACATATATAAAACAAAATATGGAATACTAGGAAGAGATCCTTTATATTCTATTAAAATTAGAACTACCTCAAAATCACTAATCATCGTTAATTGTGAAAAGCAGTAACTAATTTCCAGATGTTTCAATTATAGGAATAGTTTCTTCTCTTTAAATCATTTGATAAAAAATGAAATCTTAAAATGTAGATGCCACCACTTTGCTCAGTCTTTCCTAAGGTTTTTCTTCATTTGTTTATCACTACTTGACACCTCCTTCTTTACCTGCTCTTCCAAGCTCAGGACTTGGGTTATTTTAACCTCCTTTGTAACCTCCATATTCTGTGAGGACGACTTCATAAACTTCACACAATTTCCGCTCATCTCCCTCCGTCCTCTCGAATTTTCCTTCTCTTCTTCCTCATTACACTCCACATCCACGTTTCCATTTGCTTACTGGAGCATTGGTTTGATATTAGTTAAATATTATTTTAGGTCTGGGCTGAGAGAGGCTCAGAGATGAATGGGATTTATCCCTGTGCTCAAATCGGTTATGATAAACAGCCAATAAACCAATAGACCCACGGTGACCAACAGAAGTGCATCAGGGTTTAGCTTTGGGAGCACAGAGGAAGTGGTGGCAGCGCACCTGAACGAGCAAGAGACCAGGAGCATCCTTAGAACCGACACATTTGAACCGTCTGTTGAATGAGAGCAGGTTTTCGCAGAGCATTTAGGGCTTCGGAAAGGGATTTGTGAAGAGCAACCTCAAGTGCAACACGTTTAGGGAAAAAATAACCGCTTCGGAATGACGTCAGTACAGTAGTCAGCATGGAGGACCCTCCTATACAGTCTGAGTGTCCTGGTTTTAAAGTCCTGCCAGGCAGCGTGGAGGAGGAGGGGGTTATGGTGAGGCTGAAGGTGGGGAGATGAATTTGAGGGCTGCTGTGTCAGTATAAGAGACTAGGAGGAGAGCACGGGCTAAGACACTGTTTTCACTCTGCCCGGTCACCTCCATCCTGGTGTAAATGACAAGATCTGCGCCCCCCACCCCCATGCCTCACAGCACTGACGTCTCAGCATCACAACCGCTGCCCCGCCCCCCAGTCCTGCCTACAGTGGATTCTCCTCATTCATTCAGCGGATGTTGGAGTTGTGGTTTCTATGTTCCATGCGCCAGTGTAGGTGTGGAAACGTGGCAGTGAACAAAACAAAGACTGTAGTAGGGGTTTATCTTCTCGTGGAGAGGACAGTCACTAAGTAAGCAATCGTATAAATAAATAGTGCACTAGATTGCAGTCAGCAGTATTGAGAATGAAGACAGCAGGGTGAAGGGTGGAGCGGTTGGTGCCGGTTCACCTGGGAGGATGCACTTGATGGGATGTCGCAGCTGCAGGGGCCTGGAGGAAGTGGCAGGGAGCAAACCATGAGAGGCTGTGCGAAGAGGTCCCGGGAGAGGCCCGGCAGGGCCCTGCATCCTGCTCTGGGGCATCATTGACACTGGGAGGGCATTTGACACTCTGAGGCTGGACAGCATCACCTTGGAAGAGACCGTATGGAGAAAAGTGCTCTGAAGTCTGAGGCTCTGTGCCTTCCAAAATGTATGGATTGCAGGAGAAATCAGCTGGAACCAACAGAAGAACCAAAAAGTATCACTGGTGAGGAAAGAGACGAGAGAAGGGAGCGATCTGAAAGGCAGAGGAAGCTGTGTGCCCAGAGAGAGAGGAGATGGTCAGCGTCGTCTTAGTTTCTATTGCAGTCCCGTCTGGGATCACAGACAGGCTCAAGGTGAAGTGCACCTGCTGCTCCCACTGTCCAGTGGTCAGGGATCCTGGCACAGCTTGTCTCAAATACGGTCACCTTGGGGTGGGATATTCCACATGTGAAGTTTGGGAGGACACGATTCAGTCCATAGCAGACATACAGCATGGGGAAATTAGGTCATCAAAAAGCTTTTAAATGGCAACAAAATATTATCCTGAATGTACGTAACACATTTTTTTAACCAATGATTCGTATTTGGACATGTAATCTGTTTTTGTTTTTAATATAACATTGTCGTACACATTCCTATGCATGGATATCTATTGATATGACTTATTTCCTTAAGCCCTACTTAGGCAAAAGGATGTAAATGATTTAGGCTTTAATGCATACTGCTGAATGGCCCTCCCAGAAGGGCTGCAATATATGAAATGTTATTGACCTGGAAAACAGAATGCCTGTGTCATGTCTTTGACTCAGTTAAAATTCCCAAAGATATGCTGCAATTACTGCAAACAATTTTCTTGAGAGTCCATTAGTGAAAACCTAAAAAACAAGAGCAGGTTCATAAGATGTGTCATGATATGGTCTGCTCTTGGAGAGTTCAGCAAGGGAGAGAAGAAAGAGCCCTCTCCATTTATAGGACTGAGGGATGAATTTACTTTACAATGGTACTATTTGAAGAAATGGCTAATTATCTTTCAAGTGCCCACCGTGCACATCCCCCAGATACCTGCCAAGATTGCAAAGCACTAGAGCCAAGAGTGAGTCCCTGGAGTTTAAAGGAGATGAGACAGTTTGCAGGAAGATTCACAGTGATTCTTAGTGATGAGTAAACTCAAATAGTTCAGTAATTTCATTCAGTTGGATCCATATTTCCAAATTCAGTTAATGATGTCAAGATTTTCACATGTAACAGAAAACCTTGTGGTTTTGCTGTATATTATAATGAAAGCTATCATTTTTGGCGCCAGAGTAAAACGTCACACAATTCGTTATGGCATTAAGGTAATATATTGTTCTATAAGGTCCCCGTTGAGATGGTTAGGATCATCAGTCAATCAATAAGCATCTATGAGGCAAATCTTTGTTCTGTGCGATGCTAGAAATCAGGAAGTGTGAGAACGCCAACGCTGAAAGAGCATTAGCTAACTCACTCAGCAGTTGTGGTGGTGGTGAAGAAGAAGGGCATTTGGAGGGGAAAGGGACGCTCACATTGGGGATTGCTTGTCCCAGCTGTACCATGGTCACAGTTTCTTCTGAGGGTAAAGAAGTGCTATGGGTGACGCACCCTCCATCAGCCAGACTCCCTGTGAGTGTTCATCTTGAGCATGTATGTGTGTGTGTGTGTGTGTGTGTGTGTGTGTGTGTGTAGATTTCTACCTCCTAAGCCAAAGCAGAATAGAATTTTATTTTATTTGTATTAAAATTCCACAAGACCACTTACGACATATTTTAATAAGGGTCACTTGCCAACACATTTTTAAAAATTTTGCTGGTATAAAAAAATCTTGCTTGTTTTTGTCCTTGGTAAAAGCTATTTTCTTTCAGTGCTCTGATGGTTTAATTCCCTTTTTATGCCTTCCATACTTTACGTTGGGAATAAAGCTGTGATGTTGGTAATCTGGTTCTTCCCTGTGGCTAATTTAATATTTCTTTTTGTTTATACTATTATAAAGTTTCAATGTGATATTTTAGGGGTGGTTGTCTTCTTAATTATCTCTATTATTTTAATTTTCCTGAATCTGAAGGGTTAGTTATTTCAACAATTTTGGAAAATTATTAACCATTATGTCTTTAAATAGTGTCTCTCCACTGTTACATTTTTGAGATATGATGACCTTGAAACTGACTTAATCTTCCTCGTTGTTCTACAAAATTTTGTTATTATCCTTTCAGAGATGGCTTCTGGCCAGGCTGTCTATTCTCACCTTTCAGAACTCAGAGTAGATGCACGTTAGTGTCTAACCTCTCATAACCTCCACATCTGGGTTGTTTTTATTCCACTTGCAGAGTATTTGCTTGAGATCTGCCTAATTCACTGATTTCACTGGTTTCACTGCTCAGCTCTTCATTAATCCTTGGTTATAACGTATGCCATTTTTATAAGATCGTCTTACTCTTTTTCAAAGCTATCTGATAAATTTTGATAGAGTCTATTCTTACAGCTTCTTTTTCTAATTCACCTTTCAATTTTTTAAACATATTCTACCTAGTCATTTTGTGTTTCATAGTTACCAATGACAATTTCAGTGGTTTACAGTTCTGATTCTGTACGTGTTCCAATGTTATTAGTATCTGCCGATTGCTTTGTTTATGCTAATACTTCTTCACAAATGATGTCCTTTACCATTTGTTTATGCTTTTGACTGTGTTCTCATTTTCCATTTATCTTTGTCTCTGGGATTCTTGGTGTCTGGTTTGGTCATAATTAGAGCTATTTACTAATATTCCGTGTCTCTCACTTAGCATAATGTCCACAGGGTTCATCCATATTGTCACAAATGTCAGAATTTCCTTATTTTTTACGGTTGAATAATATTTCATTATATGTATATACAACGTTTTCTTTATCCATTTATCTGTCAACAGACTTAGGTTTTTTCCCTGGCTTAGCTGTTGTAAATAATGCTACAGTGAACATGGCAGTGCAGGTATCTCTTTGAGATAATGATTTTATTTCCTTTAGATATACATGCAGAAGTGGGATTGCTGGATCAAATGGTAGTTCTGTTTTTAATTTTTGGATGAAATTTCATACTGTTTTCCATAGTTACTGTACCAATTTACATTCAGCAGTGTGCAAGGGTGAGCACATATTTATGTGACTGTTGGCCATTTGTATGTCCTCTTTGGAAATATATCTAGACAGGGCCTTTGGCTATTTTAAAATCAGATCATACGATTTTTTTTCTATTGAGTTGTATGAACTCCTTATATATTTTGGATGTTAACCCATTATCAGATAGAAGGTTTGCAAATATTTTCTTTCATTCTATAAGTTGCCATTTCATTTTTTAAATTATTTCTTTCACTGTGCATAAACTTTTTAGTTTGATGTAGCCCTGCTTGTTCACTTGTTTATTTTTGCTTTTGTTACCTGTGCTATTGGTGTCAGAAAATCCAAAAATCATTGCCATGACCAAGTTCAAGGAGCTTTTTTTCCTGTATTTTCTTGTAGGAGTTTTACCATTTTAGGTCTTATGCTTCTCCAAATTTGTAAAACATTAGCTCGTCTACTAACATTACTAAACGTCTACTAAACATTAGCTCCTACTAAAAGGAAAATACTTTCACCTGCCCCTGGATTCCCAGAGCACTTTGGACTTCCATGTCATTTATTACTTTCTGATGTGCAGCATATATAAGATTCTTCTCTTCTACTTAACTATAAGCTCATTTCTGTCTGAATTCACTTCAGCGATATTTGTCAAAGTGGTGTCCACAGGACGTTGTGTGTGTGTTGGGGTCGGGGGAGTGAGACCCTCTTAGCAAGTCTGAGAGGTCAAAACTATATTCATGATAACACTAAGTTTTTATATCCCTGTTGGACTGTGTTTACATTTGCACCAGGTGCAAGAGCAATGGCGAGTAAAACTAGTGCCTTAGCATGAACCAAGGCAGTGGCACCAAACCATAGAGTAGTCACAATATTTTTCACTTCCACACACTCAGAGGTTAAAAAAGAACTACAATCACAGTGTCAGCCAGGCTGTGTTATCCTCCTGAGTTTGGGGTCTTTCTCCAAGTGCGTTTGAGTCATTGGCAGAATCCCTTTCCCTGTGTGTAGGACCCGTTTCCCCATTCCCTGTGTGTGTGTCAGCCACTGGTTGCTCTGAGCTTATAGGGGGTGTGGGCATCTCCCAGCCAGGCAGCTCCCTTCTGCAAAGCCGGAAGAAGGGTGTGAATCTCTGACCCTTTGTGAGAGTTCCTACCTGACCAAGACTGGCCGCCTAGGACAATCCTTCTCAGATTGCTTAACTCAAAATTAATTGACTTGGGACATTACAGCTGCAAAATCCCTTCACCTCTGTCATCTAATGGAACCTCATCGCATGAGTAAGATATCAATACATCAAGGCCACGAGCTCAGCCCACAGTCACAGGGAGGGCGTCATCCACAGCGTGCACCAGGGCAGGAACTAGGAGCTATTCCAGAATTATTCCCGCCGCAGCCCGTGAGCTTATACTCTAGTTTAGGGTTCCCGACTTGGCCAAGGTTCAGCTTTCTCCGGGAAGTTTACTAGGTAGCCATATTTATAGGTTTCTGTTTAAATCTGAATCAGATTCAGAATCTGAATGTATCTCGTGAATCAGATGTGTCTTTGTTGAACTATACCAGCAACTCCTGTGCAGCCAGCTGCATGTCCCTCCCTGGATCTTCCCCTGAGAATCACTGCTCTATTCAGTGCGACATCTCACCTGGCTGTCACTTCACTAAAGTATTATTTTCCGAACTACAGTTGGGTTCACGAGAGGACAGATCACATAAATGGGATCATTAAAAATTAAGAGGCCGAAGCAGCAACATCATTCTAGCCTTGAGAATCGGCAATCTGTTGCTGAGGCCTCGATTTATAGAGGCCAGCCCCTCTCCCGCATTATAAAACTGAGTTAATAGCTATGTCTCATTAAAAATAGTAATCACCTCTTGGCATCAAATCAATAGGCTTTTCCTCACAAGGAATGCTCTTAAATATTATCAATGATTTAAACTTGGAATCTAATTCTAAAGGCTGCAACATTGGCAGTTTAGATCTAAATGCCAACTACTGGCAAACACAATTTTGGGCAGATTACCAAATATACTTTTGTGCTTCTTTTATAGCCGATTTCCCTAAAATCTGTTCTACAGAAATTAATCTTATGACGTTAGCTATTTGGGATATAGTTACTACCTTATTGCTTCTTTTTTTGGTTTTTGGATTATTTTCATTGCCATATAATTGACTTAAAATATTATATTAGTTTCAGGTGTACAACATAGCGATTCAGTATTTTTATACATTACCAATTGGCCACCACCATAAGTCTAGTTGCCATCTGTCACCGTACAAAGCCATTACAGTATTACTGACTATATTCCCTACACGGTACATTCATCCCTGTGACTCATTTGGTTTGTAACTGGAAGTTTGCACCTCTTAATCTCCCTCACCTATTTCACTCATCCTCTAGCCTCTCTCTTCTGGCAATCACCTGTTTGTTCTTTGTATACGTAACTCTGTTTCTGTTTTGTTATCTTTGTTCGTTTGTTTTTTTTTTTTTAAGATTCTGCATATAAATGATATACATCATTTGTCTTTCTCTGTCTGACTAATTTCAATCAGCATAATACTGTCTAGGTGCATCCATGTTGTAACTGCAGATGGCAAGATTCCAGGCTTTTCTGTGGCTGAGTAGTATTCCATTGTATATCTCTACCACAGCTTCTGTATCCATTCATCCATTGATGGGCACTTAACGTTGCTTTCATATATTGGCCGTTATTAATAATGCTTCAATGAACCTAGGAGTGAATATATCTTTTCTAATTAGTGTTTTTGTTTTCTTTGGAAAAATACCCAGAAGTCAATTTGCTGGATCTTCTGATACCTAGACTGAATATTTTTAATTTTTTGAAGACCCTCCATACTGTTTTCTATAGAGGCTGCACCAATTTACATTCCAACCAGTAGTATACTAGGGTTCCTTTTTTCCCACATCCTCACCAACACTTGTTATTTGTTGTCTTTTTGATTTGTTATTTCTTGTTTCTTTGATTTTTGTTATTTGTTGTCTATTTGTTAGTCATTCTGACAGGTGTGAGGTGACATCTCATTGAGGTTTTGATTTGCATTCCATGGTGATCAGTGTTGCTGAGCACCTTTTCATGTGCCTGTTGGCCATCTGTATGTCTTTGGAAAAATGTCTGTTCAGATTCTTTGCCCATTTTGTACACTGGTTGCTTTTTTACCCATATTAAGTTCCTTGTATATTTTGGATATAAACCCATTATTGAATATATCGTTTGCAAATATCTTCTCCCATTCAGTAGGCAGCCTTTTTCTTTTGTTGTTAGTTTCTTTCATTGTGCAAAAGCTTTTCAGTCTGATATGGTCTGTTCTGTTTATTTTTGCTTTTGTTTCCATTGCCTGAGGACACATATCCAAAAAATATTACCAAGACTAATGTCAGAGTAATGTTTGACTAATGTCAAGACTAATGTTTATAACTAATGTTATGAACATAATGCTTATGTTTTCTTCTGAAATTTTTTGGTTTCAGGTCTTACATTTAAGTCTTTAATCCATTTTGAGTTTACTTGTGTATATGGAGTGGGAAAGTAGTCCAGTTTGATGCTTTCGCATGTAGCTGTCTGGTTTTCCCTATACCATCTATTGAAGAGGCTGTCTTTTCCCATTGCATATTTTTGCCTCCTTTGTTGTATTCTTATCTCTCCTCTTGATGATTCACAAGGCTTTGAGAGAAACTGACAAGAAAATGTCGTAAAATTATATGTGATATAAGTGTGAATGGGACGCATGTGTTCCTTATGGATAAAGTGAGTAAATTTCAGTGTATAGATTTCACTCTTTCTCTTTTGAATGCTCACAGGCCTTTATTTTTGCTTTCTGCATCTAGACTACCCTCCAGAATGTTGAGATTGCCAGAGAAGTGACCTCCGCAAAAGGAAAATATTACTCCACTGAAATTCAAGTAAGACCGTTACTTTTCAATAAGTCATTGTGAGTAAAGTTATTGCTCTGCCAGAGAATGTTGTTTATTACCTACTTAGAATTTCCCAACATCAGGTATTGTATGTGTTCACTTCACATTATGCAAAGCCCATTCTACAGGATTTCAAAGTATCGTACCCTGCAAACCCCGACTGCGCCCAGGACAGGTCAGATGTTATAAATGACGAGAGGGGCAAAGGCAGTTGTAAAGGGGGTGATGGAACTTCATTTAGGGTGGCTATTCCTAGCCTCGACACACCTTCTGCAATCACAGGAGAGGATAAATGAGGAGGACAAATGCTACACTTGGTCTATAACACACCCTCTACCCGCATCGCCTGCTGTCACACGGAGTACTTACAAACCACATGTCTCAGCATGCACTGTTGATGGATTTCTTACAGTCTCTGCCCTGACCTGTAGAATTTCACTTGTGCCTCCCACGTGTTTGTCCACATTTAGAGCTAGACTGGCTTTTCCCATCTGAATGGAAAACAGCCCCACGAACAAGAGCACACTGGGCAGCCGCTGTGTGAGCCGCCCTTGCAGCTGGGTCCCCTGCCCCTGGATGGCGCGTGCTGCCCTGCCCACCAGGCTAAGGAGGTCTCAGCCTTCCCGGGCATTTTCCTTCTAATTGCCCAAACAAGGTTATTATAATACAAATACGTAATATCTGAACTGGTAAGTTTGAAGCTATTGCTGCTTTTCTGTGCTGTGAAGATGTTTGAGACCTTTGACCTTGTACTTTGATTCATCTGTCCCTGCTCTGTCCCCTCTTTGTGTTAAATGTCACATCTGCTCACAAGAGGTAGCTTCCGTTGGCCCATTTGCCTCCGGACTTGTTATTCAAATTCCCAGTCCTTTCAGGCATATTTGTGATGTTAGAACCACTGGCTTCACTAGTAAAACATTTCTACTTCTAGTTGTGCCGACTGTATTGTCTATCATGGAGAAAATGACACAATTGTCAAATGCAAAGACGCTTAGTCTTGAGTCCAAGACTGACTTCATATTCAAGCAACTTTCTTCATGCTTTCTAACTCTGATCTGCACTCCACCAGCCTTGCTTACAAGGGGATCTGATGACTCTACATCCAGGGGGAGGTGTGGCTCCAGCCCTGGTGTCTGGGGACCCTGGTCTCCGAGGTGGAAATGAGGAATGCTGACTTCCGTTACGGTTTTCGCTTATTGCTATTTCCATGAGAGTTTGAAGGAAAACACTCTAGTTTCTGTCTGTGACTCCAGCATCTACTATCATGCCAACATGTACAGGGTCCCAATAAATATTTCAGAAAAATTAATAAGTTGATGACAGTGTTTCTGGAGTTGCATTCTGTGTATTTCAAAGACATCCTCCCATAGATAAAAGTCTGCTATGTTAGGGTAAATTCCTCTGATTACTCTCCTTTCCAGCTCCCAGTCAGTATGGGTGGATTCTGGAAGCTCATGGCATTGCTTTCCTAAACGGACAGATTTTAGTATAGGCTGCTTTAGTCTTGATAATCCCATCTCTCCCTTATCTGGAAAATTCAGTCAAGAGAAAGTTGGATAATTCTGGCTGCTGAAGACCTATTGGCAGCCTCTCAGGGCTTAAAACACAGTATGTTTATGCATCTGTGTCTGGCTGTGAAGAAGATTCACAGGAAAGTCTTAAGGTCACTGTGAGATACCTTTGGTGATAAAGGAAATAACGAAAAGTTCTAAAATAAAGTCTCATACATGTTATCACTTTAAATGCTGAGTGTGGTATCGTAGCTGCAGGACAGAACTGGAGGAACCCTGGAATGTGGCAGCTAAACTGTTGAGGCTGTGATGCTCTCCTGTGAGTGTGGACCGAGTTCTCCTACTTCCCACCTCCACTCGGCCCTCCTACTTTCTGCACTGCAGCTGCCTTCCTTGCTAGCAGGCTGGAGTAGTCCTGGGGATGGCCACCCTGTGCCCAGGTGATAAAGCCTCTGCTGCAGTCGGTGCCTTGTCTCCTAACGTCCCTGAGGGCTCCCCTCCGCTGTGTACAAGGGCCCATCGGTAGCATGGCCTCTGCCGTTCCCACAGAGCAGGAGTCATCAAAGTCCAGCTGGTCCAGCCTCGTTGGTTTCCTGAGCAGACTCAGAGATGCTGGTACCAAGCCGAAGTGCAGGGCTCCAAGCTCACTGGGCAAACACTGACCTTGAAACAGGGGCAGGGCTGGCTTCATGGGAGGGGGAGCCACCGTGCACTCACAGGCACCAACAGCGCAGCCGCCGCTGGTATAATCTGCATTCCAGTTCCCTCTGCGCCGCCAGGCTCCACAGGATTTGACAAACGCACCGTGTCAGGAAGCCACCGCTATAGCATCAGAGAGAGGACTTTCACCACCTGCAAATATTCCCTGTGCTTCGCCTACTCAGCTCTCCTCCTTCTAACCTTCTGGAAACCACTGATTTCTAATCATTTCTGCAGTTTTACCTTTTCCCAAGTGTCCAGTGTTTAAGCCTTTTCACCTGGCTTCTTTCACTGAACAATATGTATTTAAGATTCATCATGTCTTTTTGTGGCTTGATAGGTGATTTTTTTAAGCTGAGTCATATGCCACTCTGTAGATGTACGTTTATTCCTTCGTCTGTTTGTTTATTCACTCACCTAAGAAGGAAATTATGAAGAAAGCTATTATAAACATTCAGGTGCAGATTTAATACATTTTGAACCATTTGGTTGAATACCTGCTAGTGCAACAGCTGCATCCATGGTAAGAATAGAGACAGTTTTGTAAGAAGCTGTAAAGCTGTCGTCCAGTTCCTGCCAACAGTGAGGGGAGTGCCTGATGTTCTGTATCCTCGCCAGCAACTGGTGGCGTCAGCTGTGACATTTTTTGTTTATTTTTAATATTAAACTTTTATAGTGTCTTTGTAAAATTAGGAACCCAAACATTTACAAGACACTTTAAAATATCCTCTCGGAGTAAGTAGAGATGTTTTCTTCCAAAATAAAAGTTTATTAACACTCTCCCAGGCGAATACACATTATGAGCAATACTTGGTAGGGGACACTGACATTAAAGAGTTAAGAACAGAAGATTTAAGTGGTTATAATTTATGCAGGTTCTATGAGGGAGAGTCTAAGAAGCCATGGGAGAAACTGAGTGAGATTTCTTGTTTCTTCTCCTTTTCCACCTGCCCCCTCCTTCCTCTCTCTCTTTCCACACACACACACACACACACACACACACACACACGCTGAGAACCTTAAGGAAATTGTAGGTGGTTGCCTAGCATGTAAGTTTTGGAGCTAATAAATTAGAAAATGCAGTTTAAAACAAGACAAGTGAATGCGCAAATGAACAGATATAGTACGGAGCCTCTTCAAGTCATAGTATATACTTCGTCAACGTTTATTCCACGTTGTCCTCCGCTTCTCTGCCAAGTGCAGCCACACCACTGGACATTTCTGACTTCTTGAGATTCCAGTTTTTCATAAAGTCTGTAACCACCACTCTTTCTCTCATTTCACCCATTTTCTGGTGTTTATCTTTATTGCTGCTATCTGGATCTAGTTTTGTTTCATCCTAAATCTCATCTTTCCTCAATGCTGTGAACTCTGTGTGGTACTGATTATTCAAGGGAATCCTCTTCCCTCTGTTAAAAGCCTTCTTACCATGCAAGACCCAAACACAAATCCCACCATCTTGCACAAAGTTTTCAGGCATCCTAATCCTAATTAAGTGCATTTTTCTATTCATTTGCATGATAACATTTTAGATTAGGTTTGTCCGTTTTCCCTACCAGAGTGTGGAATCTTAGCGAGAAAGTCTTGCATTTTGCTTTATTTCTGATAGTCCTTGTTCAGCCCTAGTTATTTGATGTCTGAGCCCTGGGTCTCCAGGCTAACGCTGCTGGCACTGACCACCCTGGACCAGGTGTCCAGTGAACTTAACCTGCCTCAGACCTATGTCCCTATACCTTCTCCAGTCTCCACACCCATTTCTTTGCACCTCACAACCCTGAGATATTGAGCCCGGTTCTTTGAACCTGATCCTTGTGTTTGATTTTCCTAATGGACTTTAACATAAATGTGACCCCTGGTCCTTTTAGTTATCTCGACACAATTCTATCATCCGCCTTTGCACAAACTAAAGCTCCAAGAACCACCACCTGGATAGCATTTTCCTGTTCCACCTCCACAGATTGGCAGAGGGCGCTCAGCAGGTGCGTTAAGGCGCTATTTACGCAGTGTGCATGCTTATTATGTGTTTAATTGAATTGCGCTGAACTGGTATTTACATCACTGCTTCAACAAGTCACCATCCTGAGTATTTAAAGAAGAAAATAACGCTAGTACAATGGACAATGGTTAATAGCTTTCTTATTCCTTTTTTACACTTTATTTCTTTTTTAATGTGGTTGCTAATATGTGTATAAAAATGTTCAAGGTAAGGAAATGATGCGAAATTTCATCTGTAAGAACGGCGCTGCACACAGCGTCCCTGTCTGTGCCGGGGCTCCAAGCGCTGGCTGGTCTGTCCCATCACGCGGCACTGGTGGAGCAGCCAGCCTGACTGCCTGGAGCCGGTGCTGAGCTGCTCTGCTTCTGAGTCCAACTCAACACTAGCAGTTTTCTCCCCACATTAGGTACATGTTCATTCCAGAACCCAAAGACAGCCCAGCAGAAATAGTACAAGGCGCCGGAAACAGCAACCTGTCCTTTACTGTGAAAGGGACTGTTGACAGTCTCCACCCACCTGGGCCCTAGAAACTTGGGAGGAACATACTGAATCCAACACGGATAAGATGGATTTATGGGTGAAATTAATAGAGTGGAAATACTTGCTCACTGTTAGCCTATGGCTTTATTATGTTTTCTAAAATACGCTTAGATGTCATAGATCAATCAGTGTTTCTCAAAATAGAGCACACACTAGAATCACCCGGATGGCTGGCCACAGCTCAGGTTTCTGGGCCCCTGGCCCAGAGTTTCTGATTCAGTAAGTGTGAGCTGGAGCCTGAGAATTCGCATTTCTCAAAGTTCCCGGGTGCTGCTGAAGAAGGGAGCACGCTTTGAGAGCCACTAGAGACTGAGACGGGTGACTCACGTTGCAAAGCAAGGTATAAGTTGACCATGCTGCGATTTGTCAGCTGATACCTATCTGCTTCTTCCTGAGTTTGTTCTGTGGGTAAGGGGAGCTGACAGCAGTCACACTCCAGGCTACGAGGTGCTCTAAGGCACTGCCCAAACTCCTGCGTGTGACATTTACACAGCAGAACCGAATGCTCAGTACATTTCAGGAGAGATTCAATTTTAGTACGAATATTGAATATTCTACGCACAAAATATAGTATCTTTACAAAAAAGCATAAAAATAAAAAGAGAAAAGATTTCAAATTGATGTCAGTAGCAGACCTAAGAACTGAGGCTCTTTGACTCTTAATTCTAAATTCTTTCCTGAGTTAAGTTCTAACGTAGGCTGTTTCTCCTCTAGAGAACATTTGAGTGAGGATTATCTTGTGAACAATGGGCAGCATTTGGTTACGTTATGAGCATTTTCTATTTTTAAGATTAAATTATCCGTAACAGTTGTTTGACAGCTTTCATACATCCGTTCATCAACTCAGCAAACGTGTACCAAGTACCCGCTACACACCATGGATATGGTTAAGATATAAATGTGCCTCTGTGCAGCCCGCAGTCCAGTGATTTGTGACTGGGTCTTTACGGGGGAAGGCCATGCTTTCTGCTTCTGATTCTTCCTAGAACAGTTTTATATTTCACTGCGTAAGATGATGTGTGTAGCGCAAAATTCAGCTGTTAACCGTGCTTTATGACTGAGGAGGTCGGTCAGAACAAAACTAGTAAAACTCATGTTTCATGTTTTCTGCTCCTCAAATTACAATTCAGATTGATTTTTATTCAGTGCGTCATATTAAAAAATAAAGGGATATTTTGGATTCTCTCCAAAAGATATATTTCTGTGTCACAAACTCAGATGGCTGCTGAAGCAACCAACCTGCACTACTAAATTAAGGGACAGTTGTTGTGTGCAATGAAAATTAAGTACGTACTGATTTAAGTCGCTGTTGACGACTTTGGTAGCATCAGTCGGAGGATGCCTGTTCCCAGTCTGTTGGAAATGCATAGCGCCAGTGGAACTGTTTCTCTTGAGGAAAGACATAAAGACTTGGCTATACCTAAGTAATACGTCATATTTCAAATGGATGTTCTTTTCTGTTTGAAAACCTCAGAAAGGTATGGTCACAGCAGGTTCTCTTCTTATTTTTTCCCTAACATTTGCCAGTGTCTTTATTTTAAAGGTGTATTCTTTCAATAAATCTTCTGCACCCTCTTGCAGATGTGTAAGCATGTTAACACATCCTAGCGACACAGATGGCAGAGCCTGCCCATGTCACAGATCATCAGGCTGGTCCTTTGGGGCAAGAGCTGTTAGCAAGTCAGCATCCCGGGCCAAGTGAGGGGCTGCCACCTGTTCGCTTCTGCAGTAGAGGAAGCAAGGTGGCCAGAGTGTCTGTAGGAAAAAGGTGGAGTGACAAGATAATGAGAGTGAATTGGGCTGCGGTAGAATAGTGCAATTACATTACAAATGGCCTTTCGTTGCCCACAAGCCATGCTGGGTTAGAGTACTTTCTAGAGAAGCAGTTTGTTATTTTTTTCTTTTACTGCTCTTTTTCCAGATTTTACCAGTTCAGAAGTTTTCTGTTTTCATCTGTCTTGCCATATGTCATAAATACTCATTCTTTTTTAAAGCTGGCAGGTTTATGGGACTTTTTGTCAAAAACATTAGGCTGTTTTTTTTAATATTAGGCTGTGATTTTCCAAGAAACAAAAGGCTCAGAGAGGTGTCAAACTGCCTGTAGCTGTTTGGTGATGGTAAGAAGACCAAAATTCTACTCTAAAAATGGTATTTATTCTCAGTTTGTTTCATCAGAATCAACATTGTAAGACAAGGGAGAGCAACGCTTTGCAAATTTTTATTAATCTTGAAACCTCGAGTTCTTGGCCCTGGTTGTTCCCATGCTCCAGGTGAATGGGCCATTATTCAGTTCATTCCCCAGAGTGCAATTTGAAAGAGTTTGGCAAATCACTTACTTTGCTGTCTTTGGTTAATTAACTGCAAATTGTTTTGAAAACCCCATGCGTTTAACACAGAACTGTGAGGGGAACCCATTCTGGAGATGAGACCAGTGACAACAATTACTGTTAAATGTTTGTCCTCAATAAATTCGTATCTGATGACAGGACAGTAAAGGGCGGGGTCTCCACATCCCGCCGCGCTCACTTACCTCCCAGTGCTTACCAGACCCCGCGGAGTCCGAGACCATGGACACGGCTACGTGTGGCCGGATAGCTGAGAGCGGGCGGCCCAGGCCGGCCATGGATGTCCTGGCGAGAGTGCCGGGCTGCTTGGCACGCACTCTGAGCAGAGCAGAAAATGGCAAGGAGAGGTTTGTGTGTCTGATTAGTTTTGTTTGTTTTTTTTAAAGAACAAAACCGGAAGCAGTTTGTTGTCCTCAGATTCTACTGGCCTGGGAGGTGGGGACCTCTGGCTCAGCTCTCCTCTTCTCTGACTGGGAAATGGACTTCTGTTCTTTAGGCCTCAGTTATTGCACCTGTACAATAAGGAGCTTAGCCCCAATCCACTGTGACATTCTAATCCCACTTTCCCTAAGGATTAAGGTGGCAGCCTGCAGGC
Source organism: Monodon monoceros (assembly GCF_005190385.1). Lineage (NCBI taxonomy): Eukaryota > Metazoa > Chordata > Mammalia > Artiodactyla > Monodontidae > Monodon > Monodon monoceros. The sequence goes on along the minus strand of NW_021703770.1, from coordinate 74,947,292 downwards.
ATAGGCATAGGGTTAGTTTTGAGAATACAAATAAATCTGACAAATACAAAGTTAATCATGCCTTTCTCTTACAGTGTGCTCATTTGCTTTATTTATCGTATTAACAAAAGAGCTAAATCTCTATGATATTTCAAATACCTATAAACAGGTAAAGTAAGCAATGATTGTAGTATTTGTCTACAGTCTATAGTATTGTAGTATTAATTTTAAAGCAAAGCTTCATTTTTAACATTGGAAAGAATACTAAAATGTGATTCTACTTAGAAGACTTTCCTTGTGGCTTAGATTCACCTTTTGTCATTTGAAAGCTTAATTTCTTCTCAGATGCAACCAGGATGCTTACATTATTTTAGGTACCTTGTTAAAGCCTTTGAGTACTCTATCTTCCTATATTAATATAAAGATACAAATTCCTTGGTAGAAACATACATCAGTATAATTTATTTAAAATAGCTATTCTGATTTCAGTGCTGTTTTCACAAAGGGGTAGTTATCCTCTTTATAAAGTACGTCACAAAACTCTAAGAGTTGAATCCATAAGATAAGGGTTTAGTGTTGTCCTTGGTAACAAGATATATGAATTATTACAATTTAATGAGTATCTTTTATGGAGGCCCTCTACTAATCGCTTTACACCTGATATTCATTTGATGATTTAGAGATGAACAAGGTGGCACGAATGAAAGGCTAAGAAAAGCTTATATGACATTATTGTGAACAGACCCCAGCCCTGAGAATGAACAAGATTTGCTTTCAAATGAAATTTTATGCATTCTGCATTTAATTAAATCTAGAAGTGGCTTAAGAGAATTATAAAGCATAACAAAGTATGCTACTTTAGAATAACCACTAGAAACTTCATTTCCAGCCACTGCCCTAATTACGAATGGTTACAAGTATCCACTGTACATCAAGGAGTTAGAAGACATACCTATAGTTTATGTTGAGGTGGAAACATATTTCACTCCATGAGCCAAAATGTGTTAGAATCTCTCAGCAAAGAAAGGGTACCAGTGACCAACTTTTTGTTTTAAATTTTGACAATATATTTAATTAAAGTCTATTTTTAGAGAATCGCCTCATTATGTTCTACTTTTACTCTTGCCCTTAAAATGTTTCATTGCATACCTTTTAATTTAAAATTTGTTGCATGAATTGAAGTAATGAACCAAAAGCTGTGTTGTGACTATTATTTATGTGATTAAAAAGAAAATGTTATTTGTTTTCAACGGTGAAAAACTTGATGCTTTTGACTTTAAAATATTATTTATTTATAAAATGTGCATCAGATTCCAATGTGATAAGTTCTTCAAGATATGAAAGATGGTGTACCAAAGTGGATACATTTTAGTTTAGATTTTAGAAAAAATTGGATTCAGCATGCAAAGACAAAGAAATCTAAGTATATGTGTATCTTTGACTTGAGTTTCTTTATTAATTTATATAACCCTCTTATTAACAGAAAGTTTTGTCTGCTGTCATGGCAGCAAAATTCGTCTATAATTTTATTTTTGGACTTTGTTTTAGTTACCAATTGCTGTGCATTAAATTAGCACAAACTTAACGTCTTACAATAACTTTTATTTATTGTCTCCAGGTGTCTGTGGGTCAGGAATCTGAGCGCAGCCTGCTGGGCCCTCTGCAGGGTGTTCTCGAGGTGTCATCCTAGGTGTTGGCCAGGGCTGGCGTCTCATCTAAAGTTCTCAATGCTGCTTCTGATCCTATTTGTTTGAGTTATTCACTCTGGACCTCTCTCTTTGAGCCAATTAGATAAGAAGGAATCAATTAATTTAAACCACTTAAAACCACATAAGTAAGAAAGATAAAGAGAATTCATTACAGTGCAGGAGTCTGATATAGGAAGTATTCCGAGAGACCCTAGAGGTGCCCCCAGGATTAAAGAGAGCTGCAGACACAGCAGCTGTTCAAGGAACATAGCAACAAGCAGCAAAGTGTGAGAAATAACACAGAAATGTTTATTTGTGGGGGCATCTCTTTCGTTGCATAACTTTGAAAATGTTTTCAGCTCTAATAATTTTGGAGTTTAGACCAACAGATTTCAGACTAGTCAGAAGGTAAAGTTATTTTCGGGGTCTTCAGAAAGCACACAGTCTAAAGCCATCACCTAGCCTTGACATTGCCAACCCTCCTGGTCAAACAAGAGGACCCACTCCTAGAAAGTTAAGACTTTTGCGGGGTTTCTAATCATGACAGTCACCGTTTTTGATGGTGTTAATGACAGTTCCCTCTACCAGGATCATGGCTGTGACCTCCTCAGCATCTTTGTGGGGGAGCCCGTCTTATCTCTACTTACTGCAGCTACTTATCCTCGGAGCCGTTGTGTGTGTGCAGAATCTAAGATGCTTTTGTTGGCTCAGCGTTTTTGCCTCTGTAAATGCATGCCGCTGTAATTTTGAATCTAAGCAGTCCCTCTCTCTTCTCACTCTACCGCATTTAAAAGAATAAAAGTAACAAGGGGTAACACTGGAAGCTGGAGGATGGAGAAAATTCAGTAGTGATAGCGAGATACTGAGGAACAATAAACTTAGTTATTTGAAAACATGAAAAAGGGTTTAGGGTGATGGATGGTGACAGTGCAATACTGGTCTCCTGTGGTCTGTTGAATAATGTCATGGCCACCCAACACATTCACCAGTGCCAGAAGGTAGGGGAAAGTCACCATAGCACCCTGGAGACCCACGTCACACTGCTAGATTAACCTTCGGAATCACACTTGTGCATCCAGAATACATTGAATCTGGGTCAGGTATTTTTTAATCATATTCTTGAAAAATCTAAATTCCATAAGAACTTTATTTCAGAACAGGGTCAGATGCCGCCTATTTCGGGGAAATGGTCTGATCATGTTTAAGAGTATTTACAGATACTTAGTAAAACGTTATCTCCCTCCTAGTGTGTTAACACTGTTTACGATTTTCTTCAGAATTCTGTTTTCTCATTGATCGTTAGCAGCCCACAGTGTCATTTAAATGATTGCAGACAAACATCAAATTTAAGAATGTTTCTGTGTAATACAAGGTCATGTCCTTGTTCAGATCTAGGATGGGTGTCGTCCAGCACGAAGCCTGTAATACTGCGTGTGTGTGTGTGTGTGTGTGTGTGTGCGCGCGCACATGTGTCCATGCCAGTGTACTTAGAACTATTTACATGAGATTGAGGACAGGAGCAGGTGAGTGTGGTGTGAGCTTACTAGTCGCATTGGGGAGTAACTTGGCAACTTCAAGGAGGGATATTCTATTTGCTACTCTGTTAAAAGACGAACTGAGACATATTAAATATTGTGAGAATTTATATGATCAAAAAATTGATTCCGTTCGGGCAGCACCAAACCTGAAGTGGTTAGGAGCCCTCCACCCACGGGGGCTGGGAAAGAAGCAGCAAAAAGTGGAGTGAGGAAATGATGAGATCAGCTGTATAAGCCGCTGCCTTGCTTGGAAAAGCCTATGGCTGTTTCTGATGGGTTATCCTTAGGTTTTGATTTCTTAACCTTGACGCATTTCGGGCTGAGGTTTCGGTTTGCTTATGTAGGCTGCTAAGGCACTAAAGCCACCTCAGTCTGATGGCTCCCTTGTTGAATTAACAACTTTTCTCATTTTAGGGCTATAGCTTTTCCTGCTCATAACTCAGTAACTTCAGTGAGAGAGACTACTGATCATTAATTATTTTGAGCACATTGAGCAGGGCAGACATGAAAAAATGTTTTATATTAAATAAGTGGTTTACTGAAAGGATCTTGAGCATTGGGAAGAGGAAGAAAAAAGAGAAAAGAAATCTATAGATTCATACATTAATTATTGTAGAAAGTTTTGCCTTCAAATAAAATCTGTCTTAATGTTTTATGAAAAGGTCATGTTTAGTCATGCTTTTCTTCTATCTTATATTAAATTTTCATTATTATAATGTAATTTCTACATCAGGAAGGAGAACAGATATAAAGAAGATAAATAAATAGACTGAGGGCAAAGAAATTAAAATAAATAATATTGTTTTATACAAACTGCAAGTGGGTATGAACTGCTCTAACAATGAACAGTTTAATAAATAGCAGAAGGATATAAATCAGAATTTTAAAAATAAATAAAATAAACTCAAAATGGATTAAAGACCTAAACGTAAGGCCAGACACTATCAAACTCTTAGAGGAAAACATAGCAGACACTCTATGACATAAATCACAGCAAGGTCCTTTCTGACCCACCTCCTAGAGAAATGGAAATAAAAACAAAAATAAACAAATGGGGGCGTAATGAAACTTAAAAGCTTTTGCACAGCAAAGGAAAACATAAACAAGACAAAAAGACAACCCTCAGAATGGGAGAAAATATTTGCAAATGAAGCAACTGACAAAGGATTAATCTCCAAAATTTACAAGCAGCTCACGCAGCTCAATATCAAAAAAACAAACAAACAACCCAATCTGAAAATGGGCAGAAGACCTAAATAGACATTTCTCCAAAGATATACAGATTGCCAACAAACACATGAAAGGATGTTCAACATCACTAATCATTAGAGAAATGCAAATCAAAACTACAATGAGATAACATCTCACACCAGTCAGAATGGCCATCATCAAAAAATCTACAAACAATAAATGCTGGAGGGGGGTGGAGAAAAGGGAACCCTCTTACACTGCTGGTGGGAAAGTAAATTGATACAGTTACTGTGGAGAACAGCATGGAGGTTCCTTAAAAAACGAAAAATAGAACTACAGCAATCCCACTACTGGGCATACACCTTGAGAAAACCATAATTCAAAAAGAGTCATGTACCGCAATGTTCATTGCAGCTCTATTTACAATAGCCAGGACATGGAAGCAACCTAAGGGTCCATCGACGGATGGATAAAGAAGATGTGGCACATATATACAATGGAATATTAGCCATAAAAAGAAACAAAATTGAGTCATTTGTAGTGAGGTGGATGGACCGAGAGTCTGTCATACAGAGTGAAGTAAGTCAGAAAGAGAAAAATAAATACCGTATGCTAACATATATATATGGAATCTAAAAAACAACAAAAAAAATGGTCATGAAGAACCTAGGGGCAAGACAGGAATAAACTCGCAGACCTACTAGAGAATGGACTTGAGCAAATGGGGAGGGGGAAGGATAAGCTGGGACGAAGTGAGAGAGTAGCATGGACATATATACACTACCAAACGAAAAACAGATAGCTAGTGGGAAGCAGCCGCATAGCACAGGGAGATCAGCTCAGTGCTTTGTGACCACCTAGAGGGGTGGGATACGGAGGGTGGGAGGGAGGGAGATGCAAGAGGGAAGAGATGTGGGGACATATGTATATGTATAGCTGATTCACTTTGTTATAAAGCAGAAACTAACACACCATTGTAAAGCAATTATACTCCAATAAAGATGTTAAAAATAAATAAATAACTTAGCAGTTAAATGCTTTCTTCACCAGAGAACTTGCTATAATGCTTTTAAATTTCCCTGAGGCACTATGGTATGTTCCTGTATAGACCTTTAACTATTTGAACAAAGATAATAACATCCAGAAGGATCTAAAAATATAATTAAATATTAGATGTCAATTAATACAAATAAATTGCACTATTATTGGTATTCTATAAATGCTCTCAGAAATGAGGAGAAAAATCCTCAGAAATGTGTCTGAAGAGGATCTTGGTTATATAAATATATGTGTAGAATTGGAATAATTGCTTCCCTCCGGAAATAATAGCTTTAGGTTCTAGAGAGAATTTAATTGCATATGTAAAAAGGCAATTTTTCCTAAACTCAGTGTCTATTCATGGGTTTGTTTTAAGACAGTGTTAATGTAGTTCTCAGGGAACGGAGACTCTCCAGGGGTTCTTGGTCCATATTTGCATTTGAATAAGCAGAGCCCCCTAAGAGAGAACAGGCACTTACACACCTGTGTTCTCCTTGCTTTAATCACAGCCTCAGTTGCCTGCTATATAAGTTGCTCTGAGGTGAGGGGAGAAAATGCTTGCATCCTGAGGAGAGCATTATATCTCTTTTGTGTTTCTATCTTGTTTGCTTTTTTTTTTTTTAAGAAAGCTCTGAAGAGTGAAAGATGTCTCAACTTGAATAGGTTTCTCTCTAGAATACCCATCCAGAGCTATCACCTTAGTATGAAGTGACATTTCTACAATTTACTCTTCTGGTTAATTTCTCTTTCTAGTGGAAAAATGTTTTTAATTGACATAACATTGTGTAAGTTTAAGGTGAATAAGGTGATGATTTGATAGATTTATATATGATCACCAAGGTAGGGTAAGCTCACATCCATCACATCACTTAATTCTTTCTTTTTTGTGGTGAGAACTTTTAAGATCTACTCTCTTGCACCTTTGAAGTATATTGTACAGTGCTGCTAACTGTAAACACAGTAGTATGCATTAATTAGACCCCAAGAGTTTAGTCATCTTCTAAACTTTGATCAACACTTCCTCAATTCCTACAACCCCCAGCCCCTGGTAACCACCATTCTACTCTCTGTCTCGATGAGTTTGGCTTTTTCAGATTCCATGTATAAGTGAAAACATACAGCATTTCCTTCTCTGACTTACCTCACAGCATAATGACCTCATGGACCATCCATGTTGTTGCAAATGGCGGATTTCCCTATTTCTCGTGGCTTAATAATAGTTCATTGCATATATAAAAAATCTTCTTTATTCATCCACTTATGGACACTTAGGAGGGTTCCCTATCATGGCTATTGTGCATAATGCTTCAATAAATATGGGGTATCCTGTTATCCTGTTTACATTTCATTTGGACACACACCTCAAAAGTGGGATTGCTGGATCATATTGTAGTTACATTTTTGCTTAAAAATTTAAAATTTTAATTTTTACCACTGAACTAATTTACATTCCCACCAACAATCAAGAAGGATTCCCCTGTCTCTGGACTCTCTCACACACTGGTTATCTCTTGTCTTTTTTATAATAGCAATTCCAACAGGTGTGAGGTGGTATCTCATTGTGGTTGTGATTTGCATTTATCTGATCATTAGTGATGTAATCACTGTTGTGTAAGGACTTACTAATGCCATTTTATTAATTATTTTCAGAATATTTTGTAGTATAAATTGTTCCTTTTTTTCCTTCTTATGATGCCTCCCTTTGTGAGTTGGTGATTTTCCACAACGTAATTGCAATTAGCTGTAATTAAAAATGCGTTAACATGTTGAGTAATAACTAGATGGAGATAGATGGATAGAAAGATAGATATAGAGATAGATAAATAGATATAGATGAATAGATAGATAGCAAGAGGTAGATCTTGATATATGTAGAGACAGATAAGTCATATGTATGTATATGGTTATAGGTGCAGATGTGTTTTACATATATGTGCATGTGTGTATACATATGGTTGTATATATAGCGTGTATTATATATAGTTATATATGAATAACAAGCTTTTTGCTGAAGTGGGCTTCTGTCAATTTCTAATCTTTAAGAAGATAAACTTACTAGCACAGTAGAACCCTGTCTCTGTCTGCCGCTTATATATGCAGCAAGCGTTTTCACATCTACCTGCCAGATATAACACCCCCAGAACTTCTCTCTTTCCTCTTTGTGCTCTTCTACATTGAATAAAAAAGCTGAAGACATTTTCGTCCAAATAATTGAAAACACATAAAGGTTACATTCTTCAGCCAGCCAGACTTGGATAAGGCAGCGAATAGAGACAGCTCAGATAAGAGGAGAAGATAGCTTGAAGGTTGCTTCTAGAAATGTTCTAAATTGGCCCGTTACCAATCATGACACGTTTGTTCTTTAACATCGTGCATTTCAGTTTTTATAAACTGTTCTGTAAAAAACTGTCATTCAGTTTTCATAAGAACCTCATACCCTCCGTAATTCTAGGAACGTTGTATAGGTAAACAACTAGATGTCCAACAAAACAGCAAATCAAGTTTCTATCCTGGCCTTCTGACTACGATCTCAGTACTTTTTCTTTGACACTTGGTCAAAGACTCTTGCGGATATTGGTCAAGTCAGGTGAGGTGTTCTGAGATTTTACAGAAGTAATTTACTAGTACAATCCCACCAACTACATCCCACCAACTACAGCATCAGAAATAATAAGGACATAAACAAGAGAATTTTTTGTATTGAGCTCATAGAACTCCTGAAATGAACTCCAGTTAATCACCTTCATATATTTTGGTGGATAAAGATCTGTAAGCAAATTACTGATATTAAACTTTTATCTCAAGATGTAAGTGAACTACACTTTTCGTTAAAATTGATGTTTTAATAACATGTTTTTTGTTGGTAAATTCTGAGCTTGAAGGAAGAATCTACTCACTTCCTCTACATATGCTTTTGGTTATCATTGGGTTTATTATCTGATTTACATCTTTTCATTACACCTTTTCTAGTATGGATTTTTGAAATTTAATAATGTGATAATTTAAAATCTGCAGGAAGCATGTGGATAACAACTGTTTATTCAGTGGAACCATGAGAGGCGAATGGGTGACGCAGGGAACATTGTTTTCTAACTGTAATTTAACTTACTGAAATTCTCTTTCGAGGAATGCAAATCATCTTAACTGAATTACTTTTCTGACTCTTCCAATAACCGTGGAAAAAATATGGAAGACATATAGTATTTAATTTACTTCAAATTGAATGTCAGTGTGTTTTTATCATTTAGAGAAACTTAGATATGTACTTTCAATAAATTATACGTATTGTACCTGTAACATAAATCATATTAAGTGAAAAAGAAAAATCCAAGAATTTTTATCCCCTGTATGAGAATATCTTTAGAACTTTTACCTAGGATCCCATTTCCTTTATCCTAAGGTTTGCATATACATAATTAGATTTTGTATTGCCAGATAACTCTCCAGAATGGTGAACCAGACTATTACGCTGGAGAAAAAAAAATTCTACTTCATTATGTCCTATTATCTTTATTGCTTTTTCTCCCATATTAAGGTTTTCAGTACCTCTCATTTAAAACTTTGAATATGAAGTTATGTGGGGACACGGTGTTTTTTCCCATAGTTGTAGAGCTTTTCCTAATATTATCTGCTCTACAATAAGTTTTTCTGATTGATTTTGGTGGCATCTTGATTTATATATTTAGTTGCAACTCATAAATTGGTCCATCTTAAATCTCCTCATTGCATTCCTTTGGTGTCCGGAGCCGTACCAGCACCACTGTGTTTGTTTCTTTGGCTTTGCAGCGTTTCCACGCACTTGTTTTCTGTTCAGAATGAGCCCCGCGTCAGATGGCAGCACAGCCCACACGGCACGGTGGTCAGCTCTCCTGTTTGCTGCCTCTGCACCAGGCAAGTCCTCGTGTCAGTAACTGACTTCAGACTATTAGAAAGAAACAGCATCTCCAGGTTAAACCTGCGGGCTCTGCAGGTGGGGAGGGGAAATCATGCACTCGGGCAGCTTGTCCTACCAGCAGTTGTCTTTCCGTGTCCTGAGCTGCTACTGATTATTTCTCTGGAAATGGGATGGCCAGTAAGTTTACAAGACAGTACAGGACAAGTGGAACTGAATTAGAGACCTTCTCCGTCCTCCGTGTAATCTTCAGGCAGCTGCACAGCCCATTCTGGTTCTGCAAGCCCCTGCATCCTCCTTTGCTTCAGTGTTTCATAAGGTAAATCTGGTGCAGTCCCAGCCCCGCTAGTTTACTTTTGTGACAGACGATAGATATCAAGGAAGTGTTTATAATAGAAAAGGAGACAGAATTATCGCCAGAAATATTAATATCATCAGCAAAGTATAGTAAAGCATCCATTTCTTCCTTTATGTCATATTTTCTTTTAACTAACAATGTGAAGCTTCTAGAACTTTTTATTGAATAGCTTGAGAAGACAGCCTAAGCAGCTATTAATGCTGCAATTCAGAGAATCAGAGTGTTCTTCTATGATCCCTTACTTTCCCCACAGCCCAGGTTATTATGACCTTGGATTTTCTGGTATCATAGTCACGAGGAGGTTCAGATCTGTCAGCAGAAAGTAAACAATATAGTAGAAAAGTGAAGGGATTTCAAAGCTAAACTGCCTGAGTTAATGTCTGTTTCCAACACTCTGTCATTGGGACCCTGGGGGCAAATTATTTTCATTTTTGTTGAAAATTTCACATGAAATGCTTAGTAGAGAATTTGCTTGTAGATTATGGTTAGGGTCATCTTACGTGAGAAGTGACATCCAAGGAGACTTAGTCATGCTTAGGTGTGGAATGCACTTTCTTGGGGAGAGACTTTCTTCCATTCGTTAGGAGTATTTTTTTTCCTTTGCGTGTTTAAAATTTTTATATTTACTTATTTAGTTAGACAAAACTGTTGAAACAAAGTGGATTAGGATCCAACTTCTAATGTGCTCCCAGAAGAGCAAGTCAACTAAATCAGAGTTAAGCCCACAATTCTGGTTGAGCAACCTTTGGGGGATTTGGGCCCAAGAGGACCAAACCCCATTTGTGGTTGCAGATCCTGAGAAAATACAACAATGATGAATGCAGCTCAGCAGCGGTCCAGCTCGTGCATGGTCCTGTCTGGAGCCCGTGGTGAATGTAGAGGCTGGTCTACTCAAAGCCCATCTCACTCCTCTTCCAGGGTACCTGTGACAGTTACAGCAGGGATGCAAAGCTACACAGAGTTCCCGCACTCCTTGTATGGGATTTAAGTTTCATCAGTCACTTGATGACTTTGATCAAATGGGGAACTTTGATTCTGAACTGAATTACCTGGATAAAGAAACACGATTAGGGGAATCTGCCTTTCGGGTGTAGATTTTAGCAAGAGAGATTGGGTGAATAATAAGGTGAGAGACAATTAATTCAACTCTTTATTTTTGGTTTATCACTCCCCCAGTAATACGATCTTGCTTCTCAAGGTCTGAATGACGTAGGTACCAACCTCACTCATCCATATGGTTGTTTTAGAAGGACAAATGGCAAGTAAGTCGGTATGGACTCCTGGACTTTACTAGACTTGCTGCATGACAGACACTGGACTATAGCACTTTAATACCCTGACTGACTGAGTCCTCAGGCCACCCTGTCAAACAAGTCCCATCAATAGCTCCAGTTTACAGTGAGAAATCCAGTTCACCACAAATGAAAGTAATTTGCCCGGGTCACAGTGACTGAGTGTTGGAAGTGGACACTAGCTCAGGCAGTTTAGCTTTGAAATCCCTTCACTTAATCACTAAACTAACTGTTAATCCTCTGCTGACAGATCTGAACCTCCTCGTGACTATGATACCAGAAAATCCAGGGCCATAATAACTTGGGCTGTGGGGAAAGTAAGGGATCATAGAAGAACACTTTGGATCTTTAATTTGCAGCATTAATGCATGAGGCTCAGTCCCTAGACTTGGGCTAAAACTTGGGACATGTAGCAAGCAGAAACTTCCTGAATAGTAAGAGGAACAGTTGTGGTTCTCTGCTCTCTCTTGAAACCTGGCCTGTTGCGTCAGGCATTTTTGACCCATACGCCTCCTAAGCCAGGTGTTCCCTTACTCAAGTGTCAGAGTCCATTCGGAGTTTCAAAAACACGAGAGGCACGGGTATTGAAAGCACTGGGCAAGAAGACCTCAACTGTTGAAAGAGAGTGGCAAGATTGAGAGAAATGAAGACCAGATGGGTCTCTTAGGAAGAAAGAGGACTGATCCCTGAAGTGCTAAATGTAGACTTTGTGTAGATGATATTTAAGGCAACTTGGGTGAAGGAAAACAAAACACACACAACCCTCAAATACTAGAGGGTCATCACACTTGTATAAGTAAATATGTCTACTGTGTTCTTCATGCGGCACCACTGTGAACACAGTATGTAACACATTATTGTTTCCCCTGAAGCAGAGGACGGGTGCACATTTATAAGCAGCTTTCTCATTCATTATCTGTTTGACTTTTCATCTTAAGCCTTAGAACTTTCTCCAACACCATGGGGCTACAATGAGGTATACTGATTAGATACTTCCCGGAGAAAGGTACCTGGAAACAATATATCAACTCCTTCTCCAGAGAGAAACTAGAGGTTTAAAACAGTGCCATCTATACCTTAAAGGCATAAACTCAATGACAATAAATATTGGAGTATGAAGTTTTCTTCTTTCTGTATCATTCCCAAAAATTTATGTGATATTTTGCTATAATTAATTAGCTGAAATTTATCTTTTTCATTTCTTTTATCTTAAAAGAAACTTGAAAATAAATGGATTGTAGTAGTAAATAGAATTTAGAATGATTGGTATGACTCTGAATTTGGGGGAAAGTTAAGTGTCACTCAGGTTATAGTTTTTTCTTTTTTTCTTGTACATTTTCTAATACTTGTATTGTGATTCACTGGGTTGAATGTTTCACTTAATCTTGAAGGGCTCTAAAGAATGGGTACAGTTTAACTGAGTTCATTTCCAACCATGCCCTTACAAAATGGACCACTGTTCACAAGGCAGCAGGAAAGTGGGGAGCTCACAGGGGGATCATCCATGATGTCCATTTATCCCATTTTTAATATAGTCATGGACTTTTCTTCTTCGCCACACCCTGCGGCTTGCGGGATCTTAGTTCTCCAACCAGAGATCGAACCCAAGTGGATCCGGGTTGGCAATGGAAGTGCCAAGTCCTAACAACTGGACACCCAGGGAATGCCCAGTAAAGGACTTTTAAATAGCCTTTCATATTTAGAAAAGGTTTATATTTACAGAAAAGTTGAGAAGGTAGTACAGAGCTCCCATGTACCCCTCACCCAATCTGTTCTTATTGTTAATATCTTAGATGAGCATGATGCATTTGTTACAACTAATGTACCAGTAAAAAATACATGGTTTTCACTGAAGCCCCAGGTCCATGCAGATTTCGTTAGCTGTTACCTAGCGTCCTTTTTCTGTCCCAGGATCTCATCGAGTATGCCCTGTTATATTTAGTCCTCATGTCTCCTGAGACTTCTCTGGGCTGTGACTGTCTCAAGTTCCCTTGTTTTTGATGCCTTGACAGTTTTGAAGAGTACTGGTGGGATATTTTATAGAATGTCTCTCAAAAGGGGTTCCTCTGATGTTGTTCTCCTGATTAGACTGGGTTCCTGGAGCAAGATGACAAACAGAAGTGCCATTTTCACTGCATCGTATACTGTCAACCTGCTCTATGCCTTGGCCTGACCCCACCTCCACCCCCGCCTCCTTACAGTGCTTTTTGGAAGGAAGTTACTAGGGACAGGGGCAGCCCACAGCTTGGAAGTGGGGACTTACCCTCCTCCCTTTTATGTAGGGCAGAGCAGCTACAAAACTTATTTGGAATTTTTCTGCAAAAAGATGGTCTCTTCTTCCCCGTTTGTTAAGTTATCCGATCATTTCTTTATGTCAGTATGGACTCATGGATTTTTATTTTGTACTTTGGGTTTTAATCCAACACTACTTTATTTATTTGTAGTTCACCTTTTGTTGGTTCACCTTTGGCCCTGGGAGCTCTTTTCAGATAGATGGCTCCTGTGCTTCTGTAACACACCCCCATGATAGTGATCTTTTGATTTGTTTGTTTTGTTTTGGGAGCACATACACGTTCTAGCTCCATAGAATGCTCCGGGATCAGCTTGTCTATTTCCTCCCCAAATTCTGGACTCAGCCATTTCTCCAGAAGCCTTGGTTCCCTTTACTGGCAAATGGTACTAGAAACCAAGATCTGGGCGCTCTGTGTCCTCACTGCTCCTCGGACGACCTTCTGTGATGGGCACACTCAGCCGACAGGCCGAAGAAATGTATGTGTGCATACACACTTGCATAAACCTATTTCTCATCGTGAATTACGATTAATTTCTCATCTCCTTTGAGTAAATACCAATGAGCACAATTGCTGGTCTTATGATAAGAGTGTGTTTAACTTTGTAAGAAACCACCAGATCGTCTTCCAAAGTGGCGGCACCTTTAAAGCATTCCCACCAGCTGCAAATGAAGGCTCCCGTTGCTCCACATTCTCGCCAACATTTGTAAGGTCAATGTTCTTGGTTTTGGCCAGTCTAATAGGTGTGTAGTAGCATCTCATTATTGTTTCAATTTGCATTCCCCTGATCTACCTCTGTTCATTTTTTAAACTGGAGTATTTAGATCATTCAAATATGCCAATTAAAGACTCCAGTTTTAGATTCAAAGTGATTATTGACATAATGGATTAATATCTACTGTGTGTTAACTGTTTACTACTCATTGACCTGTTCTTTTTTCTTCCCCCTTTTTCTGCTTCCCTGGTTTTCATTAAGCGTACACGTGCATTCTGGACCTGTAGTTTGGTGCATCATAGTTTTGGAAAGTCTTCGCTGTTATGACTTGCGGTACCTCTTCTTCTTCACCCTCTCTTTTTCCCAGTATCTGCGCTGCACGTGTCATTGCTCTGGAATTTCCCCCACGGCTCTGGCATATCGTTCTTCTCCTTGCTGTTGTTTGTTCTTACTATTTTTCCCTTTGTATTTCAGTTTGGGAAGTTTCTGTCGACATCTTTTCAAGCTCGCTTATTCTTTCCTTGGCCCTGTCTAGGCTTCTGATGAGCCCGCCCAATGCACTCTTCATTTCTGTTTTAGGGCTTTGGTTCTAGCCTTTCCTCTTGAGTCTTTGTGAGAGTTTGTGTTTCTGTTCTTGCACGCTGCTGACTTTTTCCAGGGTGATCCAGGTGAAGGCTCCAGCAGCCAGCCTCTCCTCCAGGCAAGCTGATCTGAGCTTTCTCTGTACACATCATCCCTCTAGATACCAGCGTGGCAACTTGTTATGAGACCTCAGTGCTCTGATCATTTGATGAAAGCGGTTCAGGTTTTTTTCTTGCTGCACATGTGGAATGGACAGCTTCTAAGCTCTCTGCTCATCAGAGCTGAAACCAGGAGCCTGTTTTTTAACTAGCAATGTTTAGGCTGTTTAATATATGCTTTGACTCTCTGTGCAGGGAGTCATGCAGTAAAGACTGAAATATATACTTTTGGCTTGGACATTCCTAATGGTTCTTAGGGCCAGAGAGAGAGGGTCATTATAGGGTTAATGCAGAATTTCACTGTACGACTTTCTCATGCACTTTGTTGGATTTTAAAAAGCACATGTGTTTGTAATAAAATCTGCTTATATTTGTAGTGAAGAATGATATAATACTTCAAGTTTAAAAAATAAATTATAAAAGGAATATAGAATGACTAAACGTAGGTAGGCAATGCCAATGCAATTCTTGTAGCAAATATATAATATTTAAACCTAATAATTCTGTTCGTATTGATGAGTTCTGTAAAGGGCATCCCTGCCTTAGAGACCTTTCAGTTTTATAAGGTTATGAAAAATACATAATGATTTTCCCTGAAAAAAATTGTAGTGGATACATTTTTGTACATAGACACAGAATTTAATCTAAACGTAACAATTTACTAATGTGTTAGACCGAGAACAGGATGTTTAATTGCCTCAAGTTTGGGTGGCTGATAGCCCAGCCATCTATGCTGTGAACCTCAAAGTATATCTGCAAGTAAGATTTACTTTCTTCAAGTGAAGAGCTTTTAATTTCTTTCTATTTTAAATTATCCCCATTATACCTAGATCTGACTAGACATCTTTTTGTTGTCCAACAAATGTGTCACTGAAATGAATAAAGTCAATCCTGGATTACCTGGGCATAAATTGTGCTCAAGGTGGATTACCCTGACAGTGTTTTTCTGCCTTTTCCCTGCCAGCCAGTTTTTTTCCGGCCTAGATATCTTACAAGTAAACTCCAAGTACATCCCTGTAAAGATTACCTTAGGAATGACATAAATGTGAAAATAAATCTGTTGAAAATCAGTCTAACCCGAAAACCAAATAAAAATAAGGTAACGATAGCCCCCTTTGTTGCTAAACAGAGTTGGCCATGATAAAATAAAAGGGTGAGTGCCACCATTTGGTCTGTGACACTCAAGGATTTCTTCAGTAAGTCAAAGGAGCATTGTAATAATCCCAACAATTGCTTACAAAGGATTAGTTTCGCGGTACTTTAATTCTTGGAAGCAGCAGGATAAGAATGAGCCAGATTAGAAGCTACAGGCCTACTTGTACTACTCACTAATTAGCTTCCCTCTTAGCCAAGCCGTGGACCTTTCCAGACGCTATGTGCCGTGTAAAGACCCCTGTGATGACTGAAATCTACGCATTGATGCTGTGTGATTGCTTCTTTCTAAAAGTCTAGTATTTTAGAATCAATGTTGTTTAACAGTGAGTGCGGAAATAGGATATGAAGAAAATCAGACCCCAAACATGAAATGTAATGCAGTCAGGACAAAGTACTTTGTCTTAGGCTATGCACAGTGGATTTTTACAAATTATTATGACATGGTGATATTCAGATAAATTTCATATCTAAGGAGGATATAACACCAGGGGGGATATAAGAAGTCTATTTGACTCAGTAAGAAAATGTTTAAATAATGCGTTTTTACTCTGTGCCATATGCATACTCCATAATGGTGGGAACTATTACTGCTCATGTTTGAACTGATTTTGATAAGACCTTTATTATCCAAGAAATATTATATTTCATCTTCTCCTTTGTGCCATGCCTTGTGCTAACCCTTGATGTGTTTTCTCTTTTCATCCTGACAGCATCACTATGTAGCC
Source organism: Monodon monoceros (assembly GCF_005190385.1). Lineage (NCBI taxonomy): Eukaryota > Metazoa > Chordata > Mammalia > Artiodactyla > Monodontidae > Monodon > Monodon monoceros. Next base: position 74,930,690 of record NW_021703770.1, on the reverse strand, counting down.
AGAGGTCTTGTACTCCATTGCACCAGTTAGGTGACAAAGCCATCAGACTCAGAGCTAGAATTCCAAGCCAAGCAGGATTTTTTTTTTTTTTTTTTTTTTTGCTATACACGGGCCTCTCACTGTCGTGGCCTCTCCCGTTGCGGAGCACAGGCTCCGGACACGCAGGCTCAGCGGCCATGGCTCATGGGCCCAGCCGCTCTGCGGCATGTGGGATCTTCCCGGACCGGGGCACGAACCCGTGTCCCCTGCATCGGCAGGCAGACTCTCAACCACTGCGCCACGAGGGAAGCCCTGTTTTTGTTTTTTTAAAAAAATATTTATTTAGGCTGCTCTGGGTCTTAGTTGCGGCATGTACACTTCTTAGTTGCGGCATGCATGTGGGATCTAGTTCCCTGACCAGGGATTGAACCCGGGCCCCCTGCATTGGGAGTGCAGTCTTACCCACTGGACCACCAGGGAAGTCCCCAAGCCAAGCAGTTTGATTTCAGAACTGCTCTGTGTTAATACTTCTCAATTAAGACAATTCTAAGAAAAATGAAATAATTATCAACGAATGAGTGGTGAGATTCCACTTCCAATTCTTTTTAAAAGGGAGATAACAAATATTTTAAAAAAGTGTTTTAGTTTTATACAAAATGCTGCAGTTGCAAATATAAAATTATTTTGTTTTAATGGGACAAAAAGATCTACATGCTACATAGTGTCAGACACCCAGTCTCAAAATTTATTTTCCCGTCATTCTGTCTCTTGAATTCCTATAATATGAGTTAACCTCTGTGAACGAGATCAACAAGGCTTCTCTCAAGATGCTCACGTTTCAAAGGGACACACGGAAAATTAACAAATAAAAATAAATGTCAGACTGGATATGTGTACTGTGATAAACTCCTGAATTTCTTCAGGGATTTCGATAATTTTTAATGAATATAAATGGATTATACAATCCAAACAACTATGAGAGAGTCCAGAAATGTTATCTTTCACTTACAAGTGGTAGTTTTTTTTCTCATTCTCTTCATCACCACACTTCTTTATACAAACTCAGTAATTTCTAGAACATTATATCTTTTAACTTCCATTGTGATAATAAAGAAAGCCTTCCAAACAAAGCAGCTCTGTTGCCTGGGCAACACTTCTCTTCCGGTATTCATCCGGTTCCAGATAAGGGACCATTTTAACCATCAGTAAAGATATGCAGATTATATCCCCTAATGAATGATAGGGATTCTATTCAACCTGAGTAATGAAATTCACTTGTAGGAGAAATACGTCTCTGTAGAATGATTAGAACTTAGTGTTGGGCTGCAGGATTACATGGCCGCTGTAACATAATCACTCCATACCCATTGGGCATTCATTGGCAAACATTCTCTGAGCACATAAGTGATGTGTGATATAGAAGTAAATATACATAGCCCTCCTCTCCAAGAATTCATGGGCAAGTGGGAGAGACAAATGAGGACAAAAAGCTAATACTTCATCATAAGAAAAATGGTAAGTACTTTGTTTTTCCATTACAAGGTGCCACAGTGGTACGAGATGGTTAACTCACATCTCTGCCGTGTTGTCGCTGCACAGAGTAGCAGAGTAATTCAAATTCTGTTCACGCTGTGGAATGGAGCAGGTCAGGAATTCAAAAGCACCCTTGACTTCCTTTGAGCAGCTGTGTGTGTTTTAAGATCAAGCTGACCAATTTGAATAGAAATTTTAGTCGGAACGTTCTCTGAACTGTTCTGTCAGAGAACATGTCATGCGGCTCCAGCCCGGACCAGGCTGCCTGCACGACGGTGGACAATTTCCCAGTGGTGCCTCCCCCCATCACCGCCATCTGGAAACATCTCTCCTCTAAACTACTTGCAATTTATTGCCTGTGTTGGTTGTGTAGCCCTACCACACATTCCATCGTGTCTTTGTTGTGTGTACGTGTGCCACCTTCCCTGTCGAGGTGCAGAACCTGAGCGTCTTTATGTATGCAGCAGGACCAAGGGTCTCCTCACGCAAAGGAGACGCTCAGTAGACGTTTCTGGAAGGGAATAGACCATCCTGCGTGCACATGTGTGTGTGTGAACAGCTTAACAAACGAACAGGGATTTCTCAATGAAGAATTCTGTGTAAGCATTTCTTTCAAACGGGCCTGTTTTACGGAATTATTTTCTTGTGATTGAGTATTGAGCGGCAAAACAAACCCAAAGGGAATGGAAGGAGTATGGATGAAATCACTTATAAATTATGTAGGCTATGGCACACCACATACCACTTTTGGGGGGGCATTCCAGGAATGATTTTTGGCATCAGTATAAATATTTATGAGTTGATCTGAAAATAAAGTGTTTTGCCATTGAACTTTTGGAAGAATGAAATATGATTTCATTTTCAGTTACAGCATTATAAAAGCCCAAATTTCGCCTTCTCTTTATTTTTACATAGACCAGAAAAACTGAGATTGCTTTGTTTGTGTTTTTTTCACAATTTTGTAAAGATCATCATAGGGCAGATTATATATTCCTCATGGAAACTACATTATAACTGGAAGTTAACTGAGCACCATGAACATACCATGAAAGCAAAGACGTATTCAATACTATAAAATAGTTCTCTAATTATTTACAAGAAAAATGTATGCAAAAATTGGCATAGGGCTTCCCTGGTGGCGCAGTGGTTGGGAGTCTGCCTGCTGATGCAGGGGACACGGGTTCGTGCCCTGGTCCGGGAAGATCCCACATGCCGCGGAGCGGCTGGGCCCGTGAGCCATGGCTGCTGAGCCTGCGTGTCCGGAGCCTGTGCTCCACAATGGGAGAGGCCACAACAGTGAGAGGCCCGCGTACCACACAAAAAAAAAATAAAGAATTGGCATAAATATATCATATATATGATATATGCTGATTAAGAGAGGGATTCATGGTACACCCATAAACACATGAATGCACAACTCTACTGTAACTGAGATTGCTTTGAACTGGATTGTTTGGGAGTGGAGGGATGCGTGAGTTTTGTATTTTGTAGGGACCAGGAAGATAGGGGTCAAGAGTACATCTCCTGTGCCGCCTTCTACTGTTGTGTTTTCTGCTCCTGAGGATTTCCTCAGTGTTATTTGTGCAATGAAAGTGGCCTGATCTGATTCAATATTAATCTATATCTCTACTAACAGCTTGATTTGGGGCCAGAAAACCTTTTTCATTTGTCCACCCTAGTCTTTGACACTTAGAACATAGAATGAGAAGTGCAAAGCAAATGGATAATAGTGACATAAACAAGTCAGGAGTCAGGTGGTTTCCTGACAAAGCTGAGGGACAGTAGGAAAGTGACATCGCAGGAGCGAGGGGAGATCACTGCCCGACTCACAGCTGCCTGTGCGTCTCAGGGAGACCCTGTCCAACTTCACCTGTAGTGCTTCCAGCAGCTGTGTTGCTGGAGGGAAAACGGACAAACCAAACCAAACCTGTGTCTGTCTCCCATTCATGGCAGTTAGAGTGCGGTTGTTGGATCTGCTCTGCCTATGCCCCGACCACCAGACTTCTCTTTCTGCACCACCTGCTGCGGGGGCCCCTGTCTGGGGGAACCTGTGTTTCAAGGCAGGACCAACCAGGCTTGTCTCAACTAAAACACAACACGTGCACATCAAAAGAGAAAAACAGAATGATCAGCCTAGAATTTTGGAGGATGGTATTCTTCAGGAGATTTGCAGGTATAATTTTTTATATAAAAATTAATATATTGTATTCACTTTTTTGCTTAACAACACTTAAAAATAATGTTAGATACAGAACTTGACAGATACATTGGGCTCTATTTAACTAAATACTTTTTTTATAATCGATCCTTTTATAGATGATCTTATTTGCGAAGCAGAAATAGAGACACAGATGTAGAGAACAAATGTATGGATACCAAGGGGGAAAGGGGTGGGGGAGGAGGGATAGGGAGACTGGTATGGACACATATACACTATTGATACTATGTATAAAATGGACAGCTGATGGGAACATGCTGTATAGCACAGGGAACTAACTCACCTAGTGCTCTGTGGTAACCTAAATGGGAGGGAAGTCCGAAAGGGAGGGGATATCTGTATGTGTATGGCTGATTCATTTTGTTGTGCAGTGGAGGCTAACACAACATTGTAAAGCAACCATACTCCAATAAAAATTAATTAAAAAAATAATAAAACTAAAATTTATACGTTTCTATAGCTCTCAAATATTACCGTATGTTACAGATGAATGGGCATTTTCATGTTTTATTATAATGAACAGGGCCATATTGCAAGATACTTTAATGTTTCTGTGAAAGATGAAGCTGTGTTTGTGTATATTTTACATATGTGTATCAATATAAGAAACATTTTAATACTGGATACCACTGGCTGAAGGATGGACAAGAGGCACAGAGAGAAATAATTTTTTCTTTTTCTCTATATGCTTTAATTTGCCACTATAATTAAATCAAAATAAGCCATATAAGGGGCATTGTATGACATATCACGGTCTGAACAGGGCTCATTATTTCTCATTTTTATCTGCATTGACATTTGAGAGCAAGATAATTAAATGTGTCATGTTATGAAACGGTCAGTAAGAAGAACAAAAACTTGTACCTAAAGGTGGCAATTCATTATCATATTATATTATTTAACTAAGGATTAGGGTTGTTATGACTGTATTCCTGCTTGAATGTGTCATCGTCCATAATTGGCAAAGTTTAAGTGTTGACATCCTAAAATTTTATAGTTGATGTTCAAGGTGACAATGATGAGGATCGATGAGATTCATAAAATAGGAGATCAAGGAGAGGTTTGTTTTTAAAACCAACTTGAAAAGTGTTATCAATCCAGATAAAAAATTGTATTCCAAATAACTGATTGAGTCTAAGCCTTCTCATTCAAGAGAGTTGATAGGCAAAGACATATCTTCTTAGACTCAAAATCCAATAGTGTTCAAACATTCTGGAGAATTTTTAGGAGGCGATTGTGAGTTTAATTGCATTTTCCTGGGTAACTGTTCATATAGTATTTGCCACAGAGTGATAAGAATCAGCACAGAAAAGTTCTCATGAGTAATATCCAGTTTAGTTGCAAAGTTATATTAGTCACCATTTTTTCCCCTTTCTTTCTTTATTTTTAACATCTTTATTGGAGTATAATTGCTTTACAATGGTGCGTTAGTTTCTGCTTTATAACAAAGTGAATCAGCGACACATATACATATATCCCCGTGTCCTCTCCCTCTTGCGTCTCCCTCCCTCCAACCCTCCCTATCCCACCCCTCTAGGTGGTCACAAGGAACCGAGCTGATCTCCCTGTGCTATGTGGCTGCTTCCCACTAGCTATCTATTTTACATGTGGTAGTGTATATATGTCCATGCCACCCTCTCACTTGGTCCCAGCTTACCCTTCCCCCTCCCCGTGTCCTGCAAGTCCATTCTCTACATCTGCGTCTTTATTCCTGTCCTGCCCCTAGGTTCTTCATAACCATTTTTTTTTTTTAGATTCCATATATATGTGTTAGCATACGGTATTTGTTTTTCTCTTTCTGACTTACTTCACTCTGTATGACAGACTCTTGGTCCATCCACCTCACTACAAATGACTCAATTTCGTTTCTTTTTATGGCTGAGTAATATTCCATTGTATATATGTACCACATCTTCTTTATCCATTCGTCTGTCGATGGACACTTACGTTGCTTCTGTGTCCTGGCTATTGTAAATAGAGCTGCAGTGAACATTTTGATACATGACTCTTTTTGAATTATGGTTTTCTCAGGGTTTATGCCCAGTAGTGGGATCGCTGTAGTTCTATTTTTAGTTTTTTAAGGAATCTCCATACTGTTCTCCATAGTGGCTGTATCAATTTACATTCCCACCAACAGTGCAAGAGGGTTCCCTTTTCTTTTCTCCACCCCCTCTCCAGCATTTATTGTTTGTAGATTTTTTGATGGTTTTTTTTTTTTTTTTTGCGGTACGTGGGCCTTTCACTGTTGTGGCCTCTCCCGTTGCGGAGCACAGGCTCCGGACGCACAGGCTCAGTGGCCATGGCTCACGGACCCAGCCCCTCCGCGGCATATGGGTTCTTCCCGGACCGGGGCACGAACCCGCGTCCCCTGCATCAGCAGGCAGACTCTCAACCACTGCGCCACCAGGGAAGCCCTGATGATGGTTTTATATATCACTTTTTTTCAACTGCTTTTCAAATATGGAACTCATTTTTTCCAATAAGACAGTGCCTTACTGAAGGAGAGATATGTCTTACTTTGTCAGTCATCATATATTAGGTTTTTATGAGAACCTGGTGAAAAGAAAATAAAGAAATTCAATAAATTTACACTTTAAAGAGTGGTGATGGACTTGGAGGAAAGAGATAGTAATCTATGACATGTTTATTGTAAATTACTTAGAAAAATTTGTTTAAGATTTTGTCGGAAGTAGTGTATACTAGATGACGTGAATCAAGGAATTTTTTCCAGGCCTAGGATGCAATAATTACAACTTTTTTGGCAGTAAAAAAATGTATATGCGTGAATCATATTTGAATGTAGAATGAGAAGATGAAATGCGTAGTGTCTTAGGATTATTTTAATAAGTAGAGGAGAGTTGCTACAATTTTGTGTCAACAATTAACTGAAAAAGTAGGTTAGTGAATAATTTTTGAAAAATTAGATGTATTCACCCCAAAATACATGCCAGAATAACATTTTTCAATTTCAATTATTTTATTTATTTATTTTTATTGAAATATAGTTGATTTACAAATATTAGTTTCAGGTATAGAACATAGTGATTCAATGTTTTTATAGATTATGCTCCATTTAAAGTTATTAAAAAATAATGGCTGTATTTCTCTGTGCTGTGCAATAGATCCTTGATGCATATTTATTTTATATAGTAGCTTATGTCTCTTGATCGCGTAACACTGTCTTCGCTCTTCCCCCTCCCCCTCCCCACTGGCAACCACTCGTGTGTTCTCTATATATCTGTGAGTCTGTTTCTGTTTTGTTATATATGTTCATTTCTTTTATTTTTTAGTTACCACATATAAGTGATAACAGAGTATTTATCTTTCTCTGACCTATTTTACTAAACATAATACTCTCCAGGTCCATTCACATTGCTGCAAATGGCAGAATTTCATTTTTTAGGGCTGAGTAATATTCCATTATATATATACACACACACACACACCACATCTTCTCAATCCATTCATCTGTCAATGGGCACTTAGGTTACTTCCATATCTTGACTATTGTAAATAAGGCTGCTATGAATATCAGGGTGCATATATCTTTCCAAATTAGTGTTTTCATTTTCTTCAGATGTATAACTAGCAGTGGAATTGCTGGATCCTATGGTAGTTCTGTTTTTAGTTTTTTTAGGAAACTGCATACTATCTTCCATTGTGGCTTTGAAGGGAGAGCTGGATTTGAGATGAACAGAATTTATGTCTTTCCTCAAGGTGTGCTGGCAGCCATCGCCTTAGTAGGTGGGGCTGGAGAAGGAGGGGCAGGGCCAGAGCCAGGTGTGAGGCAGGGCTTCCCCTCTGCTCAGTTGCTGTCACTGCCCTATTGGACAAGGTGTGGTCCCAAGTTGCTGGAGCAGAAGCCCTGAGGTTCAGGTCCAAGCTGGGTCAGTTCCCTTTAAGTGAGTCCTCTTTCCCTCCCAGTACTGGCAGCCTCAGCCCCAGAGGGGACCTGTGCTGGAGCCAGAGGGGCCGGTGTGCATATTCATGAGGGTCAGGGGATGGGGCTTAGTGGTCTGGCTGTCTTCGGAGATCTGCCTCTGATGTGCCACCTTGGAATGGTCAGTAATGGCTGCTCCCTCCCAGTTCAGACGCTGCTTAGGGTTTGAGCTGCCACAGCTTCTCACGGCTGAGCTGCTTCTTCAGCTGTGGCCACCTATGCACCAGTGTGTAGCTGCAGCAAACGGCGCTGGAGTGTTCACTTGTCTCAGGCCAGGGCATGTCATGGGAGGCGGGGCATTTTCAGGAAACAAGTCCGACACCAGTGTGTTGTCAGTCCACCCTCCCCAGCCAGCTTTGGGAGAAAGCCAGTGCTCATCACTCCTCACCAGCAGAGTCTGGCTTCCCTCAGCCCTCCAACCAGCCACGGGGCTCATCTTCCCTTTGGTGGACCCTACAGTGGGGCGCCCAAGATGTGGCTTGAAGTTCTCACCCCCCAGGGAGGGTGCTGACCTGTGTAATCTCCCTTTTCTTCTGGGCCCCGTGCCAAGAGCACAGGTCCCAACCCAACTGTTTCTTTCCTTCCTAGCCGACTCCCTGGGGCAGCCTTGGCTGTGCAGGAGTCTTTCTGCTAGTCTTCATTTCGTTTTCAGTGAGCGTTGTTGCAGATGTAGCTGTATTTTCTTTGTGTTCCTGGTGGGGTGTGTCCCCTGGTGGGGAGCTGTATTTTCTATGTGTTCCTGGTTCCTCAGTCCTCCTCTTTGCCGTCTTGATCTGCAGACCCAGTATAGCATTTGGAATGCCACTCCTGCAAGGTTTGTTGGGACAGAGGTTGGTCAACACACCAGATGTCTTCCTGTTAGTATTTAATAGAAATATGAGACTTATTTAGTAAGTTTTGGGGAAAAGCAGTTCAAGGGTAAACACATAAAGTATTTTTAAGGCTCGTTAATGTTAATGGAATAAATTTGCCAACACCTTTAATTCAACTTGGCCTAGATATATTAATTTAGTAAAAGCAAAACTTCGTCATGGTGTGAATGTTTACACATTAAATGGTAACTAAACTAAGTAGTGCTAGTATATTGACATTGTAACTCATTTCATATTGCTGATGTGTAATCGTATGTAGGAACGTCTAATAAAAGTCCCGTTAGCCTGTGATGAGAGTTGCATTAGTAAAGTAGTAGACCTCCTTTCAGTTACTGGGAAGAGAGTCCAGAGGGCTAGGAATTTACACCTACTGTATGTCAAAATCAGTGTTTAAAATATTACTCCCCGTCTTGGCAGTAAAATCCAGTTGCCCATTTATATTGCTATTCGGCATCTTTGTAAGAGGTGGTGATTATGTAGTAATGTTCTTATCTCATTCCATATAATGAAAAGGGGCCAACAGTAGATTCGATAGAAGCAAGTTGAGTGGAAGCACACAAAGCCAACTCTATTTATGATTTAACTCTAGTATCTAGGAAAGACTTAACGATATTAAAACCTATTACATTAAATATCCTTTTATATTGTACAAAGCATTGTTTTCACATTTAATAAAAATATTCCTATCATGACAACTGTACAAATTCTGAGACTGAGAAGGATTACCTGGCTTCCAAAAGACCCTGACGGTGACAGGGAAGTGATGCACACTTGTTCTGATTTCCAGCTCTGTGCTGTTACCACATCAACAAGCTGAGGGAGAGCAGGTGCATCTGAAGATGAGGAAAAGACTGGAGGCTGAATTCATTCTGGGCCTTGGAAAAAAGAGGGTGCATCAGCTCAGTTTGGGGACTTTGATTCCTTTCCTTAACTTTATTATTATTAATTCTCCTCCAGGAATAAAATCAAACACAACAAAAATACCACATCACCTCACACTTTGAGATAGGAGAGCTTCATATGTGTTTCAACTTCTGAGATATTATTTCATCATGAACTAATGACTTTTGGGTATTTGGATTTTCTCATTTTCTTATAATAAAACTCAGACTCCTAATACAAAAGCTGTTTTATAAAATGAGAACAATGTTTTCTGTTGAACCACGGGAACAGCCTACTTACTAGCAATCCCTAGGGCATATAAAGAGTTTAAGGAAGGTTGTAGGAAATTACAGGATTAAAGGCATGAAAGAATGTATAGCATTGCTTGCTGTGCTTGGCTTCTAAACACCCTTCAACCAGCCTAAATGTTTAAGAAAAAAAAATGTTTTAAGTTCACAGAAAAAAGAATTCATTCATATTTGACTGCATTAGATTCCAGTATATAAGAATACTCATTACTAGTTGTTATGTATTCATACCTATTTAATGCTCACTACTACCTATGTTACATATTATTAAGGGGAAAAAAAAGCTATTCATCTTCAGAGGTGTAAGAACATACGAAGTACATTGATTACATAGTTCCTATGCTTTCTTTCTAGTAGAGGGAATCACAGTGAAGGTTTCAATTAAACAAATGCCATTGTGCTTAAAATAATGCTTTACATCATAATAATGTGTTTTAGTTATGGGAATTTTAAAGATACTGGAGCACAGAGGATAAAATAGAACCACAGAGTTCATATTCCAGCAATGGGGCAAACTAATTACCTAAATAAACTTTGCAATACATTGTATTAAAAAATTAATACAAATATGCTCTCTATGTGCAGGAGTTGAGTTGGCAAGAAAGTGGCAGAAATCCTTAGAGATGGAAACAACAAAATGGAAGCGTAATAAAGCACCAAAGCTGGGCTGCCCTGAGAGGATTCTTGATCCTGCATGACCTGAATCTCTCCATTTTAATGGGGTTCATGAGGAAGGAAGGAGACAAAGCTTCCATCCTGCACAAGGTGGAAAATCATGGGAATCCCTCAGTAAAACAGGCTCCAAAAGGTTCTTTTCTCAAGGAAAGGGCTGGTAATGTGAAGCCCTCAAAGGGTATGGCAGAGGGTAGACCTTACTGCTTCTGTGGGGCAGCAGCTTTAGCAGGGAGTCTCCAATGACAGTCTGGTCCAGCCTATATTTTACCCCAGAATCAACTCCACTGCTGGGGACCCCCAAGGACATAAGGCTGGAATTTACTTTAAGAAGGTCCCAGTTGGTGACCCTCCCAGGTACCTGACAGAATGAATAATGGGACTCCTCCTTAAATCAGAGCCTCAAAAATCCTGTAGACTAAATGTCATTGATCATAATCTCACAGTCCTTAAAATCACATGAAACCTGAGCTTCCAAGGCATAAGGAGCAAGTATAACAGAAGCAACACACTCCAGGACCAACGTGGCACAGTTTCCAGATAAAATAATCAGAACATGAAAGGCAGATGATACAAGGGAAGTGCAATTTTATTAACACAAGACAAAACAGAGCTTCTGAACAGAAGCCTTTCTGGAGATCAAACAGGAAATTTGATCCAAGTAGGAGAAACGAACAATTCTAAATTTTTATGAACGTAGTAGGATAAATTAAAAATATGTAAAGCCAAAAGTGAAAGAACTACGAGAAGAAACTGACATACCCACAGATCTTTGGGGAGATTTTAATACACTTGTCTTCAAAATTGATAGTAAGTGTATGAAAGATTTGAACCACACAAATTATAAAGTAAAACCAAAGGACATAGAGATATGTCTTTTCTAAAACATTATATACATCTTGAACATCATTTTGTTCTGCAAAAATATGCAGAAAAAACAGCAAGTCTTCTGAGAAAAGGCGAGGTGGGGGGGGGGCGAAACCTATATCGCTTTGTAACAAGAGCAGCAAACAAAAAGGAGTAATTGGGACTCGAGGGAGTCTTTGGACTGCCCGTGCGGATGTATGAGTGTGAACAGATGCTGGCACAGGGGTGACTTAAAATGTGCCAAAACAATAGAATGGAAGTGATGGCTCAGCTTTATCTGGACCATGGCTGGTGGGTACAGAGACAAGCCAGATGGAGTCCCTTAACTGTGCTGCTTTATGGACCTGGTTTGAAAGGGGGCTGTTTCCCCCAGTTGCCCAGTGTGCTCGGTCAGAGAGCCCGCGGGAGGTGAGCAGTGCAGCGAGTGCCAAGTGCAGCACGAGTGGGACGGCACCTCTCAGGGATGGAGCCCTGAGGGCTTGTTCCTCGGATGGAGCCTGGTTCCTAGCATCTCAAGGGGGATGCCGCAGTGCTTTTCCTGCCAGAGTAGCAGTAACGTTGAAGACTTCCGTTTCCAAACAGAGGTCATACTCTACCGTCATTCTGCCTACTCTTGCCTGGGATAGATTGTGGATGAACAAATACAATTTTTCTTCTATTCCAACATAATTACTCTATTAATGAATCATTTATGAGTGAATTTGCTTTACAGAAACACATGTTGTGCAGAATAGGTTGTATATAGAACTGGGCTGGGCTTGTGGAGAAAATATATTTCTTCCGAATCAAGTCCATAAAACAAGTATTGGTATCACATAGACTGTATCCTCTGGCTATAGCACAATTAAGTTAGCACAATTAACAATCAGTAACAAAATCATTAAAACCCCCATGAATTTTGAAATTAAGACATTTAGAAATTAAAATTGTCTTCTAAGCACTTCATCGTTCAAAGAAGAAAACATAAATGTATACAAATACATATAATATTGTAATGTAGAAATTATTAAGTATAAAAATTTGTAGGACACAGAGAAATGTATAGCCTTTAACGCATTTACTGGGGAAAATGCAAGACTGAGGATTAATTTGAATGCTAAGAAAGATGCAATATAAAGAGAGAAATTATGAAAATGATAATTAAAGTGGAAACCCAAGACAATAGAGAGGGTCAACAACACTGAAGTGTTAAAAAGAAAAGATACAAAAACAAAAGATTAATACAAAACCATGAACAGTATGTAATACAAGGCCTTCTACTTCTGCTATTCCTCCCCATGGCGTACACACACACACATACACACACACACACACACATGGCTGACCAATTATAAGAACATACACTCAGAGGCAGCAAGGGAGAACTAATGATATAGGAAAGATCTGGGGAGGAGAGCAGAGCAGCAATGCATGCTATGTGCTTGGCCCACTTTTCCTCTGCATTTTCCAGTTTGGGAGGAATTTGACAGCTCTGTGGCACCATGGGGATAGCAATTTGAAGCTAGGGCTTGCCGAATGTTAGGACCTTGAAAAGCCACACGTTAACAGAATAACCCTGAAGTGGACAGTTCCTCACCAGGGAATGCGCTCGGCCTCAAGCAATCTCCAATGCCAAATTAGTCTGTTCCTGGAGTGCTAGTGTCTTCAGATGCAAACAAAAGCAAATGAGCATCCTCTCTGGAGGCAGATATCATCCTAGACTTTAAATTATTTCTGTAAACACCCTTTTCAAATACAATGTTTTGCATGCAGTCAACATTGATGGCCAACGGGAGGAGGAGATAAGAAAATGTGAATGAAAATTGCAGAAACGATAAACAGTCAACAGGGGCTTCAGAAATTGTGTTATCAGAAGCAGACACTTAATACCAATAAATTTGAAAATTTATATAAAATTGAAAAAGTCCTAGAAATAATTTTAGGGCCAATTCCAAACAAGACAAAGAAGCTTAATATTAAGGAATTCAAAGAGATATTAATGGGGGTAGGGATGAAGAAGGACTGCTAATGGGTACAGGCTTTTTCTGAGGGGTAACAAACGTTTTCTGGAATCAGATACTGGTGATAGGTACATAAACTTATGACTACACTGAAAACCACTAAACTGTACACTTTAAAGGAAAAGAAACACTAAGTGTCTCCCTGTGGCAGAATAGTTTAATTTGTAAGTTTCACTGATTATTCAGGAAACAAATCATTTCAGTCTTTTTTCCTAGCGTTGTTGAGACATCTTTGAAATGTAATGTTGTGTAGGATTAAGATGTGCAACGTGATGATTTGACATATATATATATATATATCTATCCTGAAATGATTACCACATAGGTTAGTTAATGCTTTCCTAACCTCACATAAGTACTATTGTTTTTTCTTTTCCTTCTTTCTTTTTGGCTGCGTTGGGTCTTCGTTTCTGTGCGAGGGCTTTCTCCAGTTGCGGTGAGCGGGGGCCACTCTTCATCGCGGTGCGCGAGCCTCTCACTATTGCGGCCTCTCTTGTGGAGCACAGGCTCCAGACGCGCAGGCTCAGTAGTTGTGGCTCATGGGCCCAGTTGCTCCGCGGCATGTGGGATCTTCCCAGACCAGGGCTCGAACCCGTGTCCCCTGCATTGGCAGGCAGACTCTCAACAACTGCGCCACCAGGGAAGCCCTAAGTACTATTTTTTTTGTAGTGAGAACATTTGCTATTTACCCTCCCAGCAACTCTCATGTACACGATACTGTCTTGCTAAGTATTGTTACCATGCTGTCCTTAAGCTCCCAGAACTCATGTATCTTGTACTGGATGATCATTACCTCACTGGGTATATTATAGGGGAGAAAAGTATGTTCAACATTAGAAAATCTATTTTTAATTAGAAAATTTTGAAGATATCAAATATATGCAGATGTAAAGTAGCATAACAACCCCACGTGTTGGTCTCCCGACCGTTTTAACAGCTGACAAAGCAGGGCCAGTGTCCTTTCTTCTACATCCTCCATCCACTTCCCTCTACTTGCTTTGTCTATTTCGACGCAAATCCTAGACATCATAAAACTTCCTTTTTAAGTAATTTAGTAAGCATATCTAAAAAATAAAAACACTTTTTCAGAATCACAAGTGCAATACATCATTATCACAAGTAATGCTTTAGTATAAACAAGTATTTAGTGCTTAAATTTTCCCCAGGTGTTTCATAACACTTTGTAATACTTTATTCAAATCAGGAGCCAAATAAAGATCATAAATTAAAGATCATACAGTTAAGACCCTTTAAAATTTTTTTTCTTGCTATTTTCTCTTGAAATAACCAGGACCTCCATCTGATAGTGTTTCTTAGAGACTGATTGTTTGCAATTGCATTACTGTGAAGTAATTTAATATATTTATGTTCCTATGCTCCCTATATATTTCCTGAAAAATCTCATCAAATGGGCTTGATGAGATTCAAGATCCATTAATTTGTCAAGAATACTTAATTGGTGATGTTATATACACCGATCAGAAGCTGCATGTTTGATTTTATCTCTTTTTATGAAGCCAGCCATCACCAGTGACCATTGACTAGATCTGTTATTCAATTAGAATTTTGGAAATGATCTTAATTTATTACCTAGAATACATTTGTAATGGAAAACTTCCATTGTTATCAGAGAAGCTTTTACATTGTATGTAAAAGACAATGACAAAGGACAAAGCTACATTACTTTTCTTTACTTACAAGTTTTCGAAATATCAATATTTCCCCCAAAGCATTCTTCAAGGAGGCAAAAGGAGAGTTTTAGAGCAACTCTTTAAATTCATATTTTAAACACATTTATTTCATCACTAAATATTCTTATCGATGCTAAAATCTCGACTTAAATTGTTTTCTGTGTCCGTATAAAGCATCTTCAGCAGTGTTTGATGTTGTTTTGCCTTCTACTATAACAAGATTCCTCAGGTTTATATATTACTTGCCCTGGAATTAGCTAAGCCTTTAAAAAAATATTGAGAGACCAAACTCTGGGCAGTGTGGGTACTCAGTGCTACTCACACACTCAGGCTTTCTAGGCCTCTTAGTAGAAAGATGAGTCACATCAGGGGATCATGCTTCTATTCCTATTAGAATCGTGGAGTTGTGGCTTAAACTATTTGGTTCTGCGTCTGCATGGTCTTGCTCCCACATGGAAAAATCCTGGTTCCGAACAGCACAGGAACTTATTGCTGTTCGTCGGGAAACTCTTCAACTACTTCTTTCTTCATTTCTTCCATGATACTTATTCTTTTTAGTTTCTGCATAGTACTCAGTTCTATTACAATAGAATATGTTCTCTTTAGAAAAAAATTCACTCCATCTAGGTTTTAAAATGTATTTATGAAGAGTTTTGTAAAGCGGTGTCTTAGGCTTTTGAATTTTCCTCTCTATAGTTATTCCCCTTTTTAAATTTATTTATTTTATTTATTTTTGGCTGTGTTGGGTCTTCGTCACTGCACGTGGGCTTTCTCTAGTTGCGGCAAGCGGGGGCTACTCTTCCTTGCGGTGCACGGGCCTCTCATTGCTGTGGCTTCTCTTGTTGTGGAGCACGGGCTCTAGGCGCGCGGGCTTCAGTAGTTGCGGCACGTGGGCTAAGTAATTGTGGCTCACGGGATCTAGAGCACAGGCTCAGAAGTTGTGGCGCCTGGGCTTAGTTGCTCCGCAGCATGTGGGATCTTCCCGGAAGAGGGCTTGAACCCGTGTTCCCTGCATTGGCAGGTGGATTCTTAACCACTGCACCATCAGGGAAGCCCTTATTCCCCGTTTCAGTCTCCAGTTTTATTTAGTTGTGCTTTGTCTCTCTCCATCTTTTTAATCCTTTAAGTTGGTTAGGAGTTTTGCTGTTTTATTGATTTCATTAATGAATCAATATTTGCATTTATATATTAGTTCCAATTCTGGAAGTGTTTGTTTTTTAACTCCTTTTTTGATTTATAATTACTGACTCCATTCTTCTGCTCTTTGTTTTCATCTTATTTTACTTGTTTTTAATTCAGTAGAATTTTTAATTCATTTCTTTGTTTTTATTTCCAAGGGCTTCAATTCCTTATGTCATAAATTTCTTTCTTAGAATTCTTTTAGCTGTTTTCCAGAGTCTGAAATGTTATGAAATCATATCATTGTTTTAAAGTAATTCTATCGTTTTCATTTTGAATTTTTATTTAATCTAAAGCTGTCCAGTAAAACTTTTTTTGTTTTGCATTTGTGCTAATTTTATCTAATTTATTGTACCTACATTCAAATTGTGTTGTTACATTCTTTGTATTTTGGGGAAATTATTGAGATGGTTTTTAAGACAAGAAACAGAAAATGTTTGCCAGTTGTTCCATGGCTACTTAAAATGAAGACATAGTCTGTGTCGTCAGGGCTGAGTTATGAACCAGAGCTTGTAAAGCCCGTCTTTGGCTGCTGAGCTGCAATTAGCCTGCAAAGCTTTCCCACTGAGTGAGGATGCTAAGCTGTCAGGCGAGGACCACTTGGCAATTCAATTTCTCCTGCTCTCAGAGCCATCAGAAGAGTTTCTGTTCCTCCGCTTCTGTCTGCCTGCAGAGCTGCTGGCACCACCCAGGACTGCTGCTGTGTGTGGTTAGGCTCCCTTGCAACTATTTGGGGTTTGGGGGATACCTTGTCAATATTGTTCTAGATTTTGTCCATAGTTTTGTTTTTTGTGTTATTTTTTCCTTTTCTCATTTCTTTGTTTGTCTTACCCGACTTGCTCTGTTCTATTTTATTTCAGGGGTAGGAAAAGGGTTGAAGATTGGGAAACACATCAATATCTTGACCAGACTTTGATCTCAGTCATTTAATGTGATAGTATTTTGAATAGTTAAAACAGCATCAGGTAAAAACCTCCAATTCCCCCTTCTGATATAAGAACACCCTTTGACTTCCATTACATCTTGAAATGATAAAGTATTAGAATTTGGGAGTAATTATACTATTTTGGCTTCTGCTAATGGATGGAAAGCTGGGGGAATAGTTGGAGGAACAGTTAAAACTGAGAGAGCTGACCAGGGTTAATAGAAAAGCAAACTGAAGGACCTCTTAGGACTGGCAGAGACCATCATACATGTGCCTGGCCGACTTCTGCAATAGATGGTGCCCAGATGTCCCAATGCTGAAGAAAGCAAGTGAACAACAGTCAGAGGGAATGGCGAATCCATGCTTTTGAAGTATAAACAAGCCTTTGCATATTGCTTATTTTAAGTCTTCCAGAGCATTTTTATTTTATCCTGCTGGTCTTGTGTTTTTATTTTCAGTGGAAGGTGATGACAGCCTGAACTGATTTTTTCAAATACCCAAAGTCACACTTCTCTTTTCAATAAAGTTTGCTGAATAAATGAGGTTTACTTAGTTAAAAGAATTAAAATCCCATTGAGGTTCCTGTAGTTATATTTGAAATAATTTAACTTTTATGAATCATCATTAAACTTTTACCCTGTTTTCACTTTGTGAGTTCATTTAACAAACTAAACTTTCCTTGAAATTTTATGTTTTATATTTCATACCAAGAACACTCTCATCTGTGGGGAGAAGACAAAGCTGGGGACAAGCAGTGCAGGTACTTCTGCTGCTGATGGAACAGAATCAGGTTTAGTATTCAAAGTTGTCTCAGCTGATGGCTGAGCAATAGAGGTTCTTCTTTAGGTCTTTGATTCATTCCCTTACCCACAAGTAAAATAGTTCGTAACACAATTTTAGGCATAAATAGTTTTGATTATTTTTACCAATTTTTTCATAAAACTCTTTTTTACTTGTGAGAGATTCATACTCTGAATTCATATTTTTTTATCTCAAGGAAATGATGTGTGTGTATCTTTCTATCTTACTTTTTTTCTAACAATAAGGATAGTAAGCAGAAGCAAGGTTGCTTTAATGGAATTAAGTCTTTGTAGAATCAAAAAGTGTCCACTCTAAAAGCCATCCAGAAATTCACGAGGGCATAGGATAAATTCCTCTATTATTGGGAAGTTAGGATAAACAAAAAGACCGTGTCATGTAGGTGTGGATGAGGGCTAGTAGTGGGGTAAAAATGTTACTATAAACTTAATGATTTAAAAGATAAAGTTGTGCATTTGTTCAGGGCTTTTATTTTACAAAATGTTTCGACAGACCTTAGGGATTTTTTTTTTCTAATTTCTGGTTTTAGATTCATGTGAATCCTTGTGTTATATTAAGACCAAAAATATAGGAAGGAGGGCTGACAGTGTGAGAGGGAACAGCTGGGCACCAGAGTTACGATTTGGGAGACACCAGTTCAGACTGGATGGGGTTCAGTGAGGTGACAGCAGGGTTTCAGGTGAATGGAGGAGAAACGATGCTCTTTGTGGGAGACAATTTTCCATGAATTTTAGCCTCTGGCCTACAGCAGTGACCAAGATGAGGCTCCGTGATATTCCTGTAAACATGTAGGGGCTGGAGACGGGACAGGGGATTTAGGTGGGGGGCACTCCCATGTCTGGGTGGGCAGGCACGCTGTGTCTGAGAAGTCCCTTCGCAGCCTTGAGTACTGCTCTGGGGTTAGGAGGACAAAGTTTAGTTCTTGGGAAGAGAAGTGTAAGGCAGTGCCACAACCCTCAAGGAAGTTGCAGTAACAGTTGCCAATGAGGATGCTGAGAAACATGAGCTAATGTCAAAGCTTGCAGACCAGCGGGGGGGTGGGGCTGGAGGGTGACCAAGACTCTCAATTATGCAACAAGCTTCATTATCAGAATAGATGTACCACAGGGTGTATAGCGGGAACTCAGCAAACAGCAGGGAACGCTGACACGGTCTCAAGTCATCTGAGCAAAGATTGTTCCCAGAGGGTCCTGAGGTCCAGGAGCAAATACTATTGAAAAATCTCACTGTGGTGATGGAGACACAGGCTCAGGATCCCACGCCCTTCCAGCATCACACCTGGACTGAGCTGAGACCCATGTGTCTAAGAGTTGTTGAAAATAAAGGTGAACAGAGGTGGGTGAGCCTAGGTGTGAGGGCGAGGGGAGGGGAGCGTTCTTCTGATCGCTACTAGTTCATTAAACAAGGCGTTTACAATTACCTCAAATTTTATTTAAAAAGTAGCCTTGGAGAAGTTGAGGTGCTTATGCAAGGTGAAATGGATGGCAGGTGATAGGGTCAGGCATCTTCTAACATGTTCCTTCTGTTACATCCCAGAGTCATTCTAATGACGCTCATTCACTTTAATGACTTATTTTACTGGTATTACTGCTTAGTATTAATTCTTGATAGTTTTTAAAAAGTGGATTTCTCTCTCTCTCTCTCCTTCCAATAAAGTTGTTTATGTCTTCATGGCTGGATTAGAGCATCCATGACTCCCAAACTACCTAGGAGTGTTCCCAGGGCCTGCAGACCGAGCAGTGAACGGTTTTCATCTCGTGGGTTAACCAGACTGTTTCCCTTTCCCAAACACCCCACAGTAGTGAGGTGAGTTCAGAACCCTGCCTGAGACCTCACACTCCTGAGAGCAGCGATCGGGGTGTTCAGACCATAGACTCTGGTGTCTTTTGAGCTTGATGGTTAAACAAATGAAGGCAGTGTGGCAGCAGGGGTCCTGTAGTCACGGTACCCTTGGGTGCTCTGTGACCCACCTGAGCTCAGGTTCCTCACCTGTCAGAGCATGACCAGAGGAGTGCAGGAGCCTCCTCTCCTGGTTGACATGAAACAGGACAGAACACGTGTGAACAAACAGTGCAAACTGTGAAAAATGTTCAAACTACTAAGTATTACATCAGTGGTCCAAGTCACTTATCCTGAAATTGGGAGAAATGTTATGTAATTGTAATCTCAAAAACCAGGGCCAATGTAATAGCCTGCTGAAAGCATTAACAACTAAGTAATTAAAGAAAGACATCAAAAACCATGAACTATGCCTTACTAAAATATATTAAAATGGTTCATGCACAGAAATAATATACACCTGACATTGGATGCATTAAACATGACGCTGTTAAGACTGGGTTAGTGGAGATTATGTGACCACTGGAAGCTGAAGCAGAAAATGACCCCCTTATTCTCCACCCTCTGCGTTCGTTTGCTAGGGCTGCAGTAACAAAGCATCACCGCTGGGGGGCTCCAGCAACAGAAATCCATTGTCTCACAGTCTGGAGGCTAAAAGGGCAGGATTAAGGTGTGGGCAGGGCTGGCCCCTTCTGAGGCTGTGAGGGAGGACCTGTCCAGGCCTCTCCTTGACCTGTAGATGACCTTCTTCTCCCTGTGTCTCCTTACTTCACAGCTTCCTTCTACCTCTTCAAGTCTGCCTCTGTATCCAAGTTACGCCTTTTTATGACACCAGTCATGGTGGGTCAGGGCCCATCCTAATGGCCTCATTTAAACTTGACCACCTTTATGAAGACTGTCTCTCTAAAGAAGGTCACATTCTGAGGTACTGGTTTTTAGCACTTCAACATACGAATTTTGGGGGGGACGTTAAGTCCACCTGTAACACAGTCTCTGCAGCCCTCCTGTAACACAGTCTCTGCAGCCCTCCTGTAACACGGTCTCTGCAGCCCTCCTGTAAC